>NC_084612.1:14093224-14295724 GCF_033978795.1 Nerophis ophidion | reverse complement strand
GTCTTAGAAAATGATTTGCCTCTCAGCTGAGGAAGCTTTATCGGTTTTTACCCAGCTTGTATGGCAGGATTAGTACTCTGGTTTCGGCACCAGGACCTCAGACTACAGCTGTCGTATCAAAAACTCTAAACCTCAACTGATGAAGCTTTCTATAGGCGTAACAACGTCCTCTTCAATGCCTTTATTGAGTGATTCCGGTTAAGTCATTTTTTACTTTTACACACAATCCTAGAAAGTTAAGTTAAGTTAAAGTTAAAGTACCAATGACTGTCACACAAAGGCGGGATAATGCTGCTCCAATGTACGCGGACACAACATCAAGTAATCAGATGAATTGACATCACTAACACCAGTAGCAGTGTTTGATGTGGTGCAAAAAAACCTTGTCAGAGAGCGAAATTACTTTCAAAGTAACAGACCGAGAGAAGTGTTGAAACTTCACACCACTGACCCGTCTTTCACCAACCTTTAGTCCTGACTCCTGACACAACTTTAGAGGGTCGGAAAATTGCAGAACAGTGCTGTTTCAACAGAAAATTCCAGTCTTAAGACACACAGAAAAAACTCATGCTAACGTTAACCCCGTTGCTGTGGCTTAGCCCCCTATGCTGCAGTCTTACACTTTACAGTCGCCATGCTGAAGTGGTCCCTTCTCTCGCAACACTCAATCTACTTTTGAATACAATGATTTTCCTTAGGGTGGCCAACAGCTAGATGCCATGAGGTAAATACAGGAAATCTTAGTTTGTTTTCCCATTATTTCAGTTTTTTTAGCATCTCTCCAGCAAGACTCTTTTATAGTAACCGCATATTTTTTGAAGTTTCCTACTTTGAGTACAAACTCGACCACCCCAGACAGATGAAAATAGAGCAAAGTATAGCTGTGTCAAGCCAAACTCGTACCAAACAGTGGAAAAATGGCTCAAGTTATGGTTATGATTTATTCCAGACATGTTAAGCAAGTTACCGTATTTTTTGGACTATAAGGTGCATTTAAAATACTATCATATTCTCAAAAAAAAAAACGACACAGCGCCTTGTAACATGGTGCGCATATTGTTAATTAATTCTCTTGTGTTTACTGCCCTCGAATAAATATTATTTGGTACATGGTGTAATAATACGTGCGACCAGTCGATGGCAGTCACACATGAGAGATACATGTGGACTGCAGGTTGACGCCTGTTTAATAAAGGATTCTATCATGCAACTTTTGAAATTGAGAATATAGAACATTAGATACAGTGCTCAGAAATCTCTGAAAATGTTTAGTACAACTTTGGTAAGCTACAAAACCACACCGCTTGATGTATTGTCGGCAAATTTACGACTACCGTAGTCAGATGTGCTGTGCTTCTACATACGGGTATTATTATGGTGTGTGTATAAGGAGACCAAAATCGCACCTCTTAGGGGACACGTTATTTGGCACTTTGTTCTGTAATATTAGTAGACTTGCTATGGAAAAAATTACAAAAGAAGAAGTGGAGCCACGTAAATAAGACTTCCCACAAAACGACTCACCCTAAAAAGATGGTCAGAAAGCGTCTTGAAGATGGTGCTCAAAACATAATCTATCCAACATTTTGACCAAAGAACCACCATTACATGCTACGTGGACCACAAGGAAATATTTTAAATATAGAAAAAATGACCATAATATGATAACAATATGGTCATAATATGAGACATTAATGTGCTTCATAATCCGGTGCGTCTTTTGTATAAATACACTTTCGACCTGAATAGACCCGCTCATTGGCAGCGCGCCTTATAACAGGGTGCGCCCTATGGTTTAAAAATACGGTACAATAAGTAATATGACGTGATGACATTTGCACAATTCAACACATTAAAGAAAAGTTGGAAGAAAACAAACCTTATATTTAATTATACCCCTTTACTATGTCTTTTAAGGATAAATAATTCACACCGTCATTTTTATATGTTTAAATTAAGTTCACGTTTAATGGGAAAGAAAGGTCAGTGTAAAAAAGCAGTTAAAAAAACATGCACATTGTGATCAAATATAAGTACAGGGCTGACAATTTTGACTTAAATTTACCATTTACAATGTATTCCTAAAAATGCATGAAGGAATAACTTATTGGTGATAGTCAATGAATGTTATGTATTACCTAATATCGCAGAATATGTCAGAATCTATGTTAACTATTAGGAGTTATTGTTGGCTTCAGCTATATCGAGTCAAATTCAAGGAAATAAATTGGGGGGTATTTTCCCATCATCCACAATCCTTATGAGAGAAAAGACACACGTTTTTTTTTCCTTTACTGTGTACTCTAAATAGTAAAAAATAAAAATAAAAAATGCTAGCAAGTAACAGCTAATGATGTATGTAATGGGAATTCATTTGTTCGCCTAAAAGGCTGTCTAAAAAAAAGTATTATGTAATGCTATAACAGGCACATTCATGATACAATTTATAACTTAGTATTTTGGTGACCATCACTTATTTCTTGTGTACATTTATTTATTTATTTACAACAATATACAGAGTGCATTGTTGTGTTTTCCACCACTAATCATGGCAGACTTTGTGAGTAAAGACCTGTGTTCTTGTCAAACAGAGGGATTGTGGTTAATGGGCCACATTCCAAAAAAGGTGTAGTTTTTCTTTAGAGCCACTTAAAAGAATATAACTGTGCGTAGTTGCTGTGTTTTTCTTTGTTTCTCACATTGAACAAAAAGAACACAGTCTACCAAGTCGGATTCCTTGTGTGTTAAACATACTTGACCTGTAAATCTGATTCTGATGTAGAGAAAAATGGGTGGGTGGATGTACTGTGTATATAAAATCGCAAAATGCAAATGTCTGATTCTGATTCTGAAACCCAAATGTATAAAAATCCCATTGACCAGAAATATACAGTAAGCTTCCAAATCTGACAAAGAATGAGACAAGTTAGTGTCATATCATACCACTGCATATGGCCTTGAACAGTAAAAAAAGATTAAAAAAAATAGCACCAAGGGGCCTATAATAAAGGGAAACTAAATCCCTGCCCAAAAGTAAGGAGCTCATATTATCTTTGTGATTGTACCATTCAAGAAGAGCGGAGCACAGATCAGAAAGTGCCCACAACTAAATCCAACCGAACAATCCCTCAGAGCCAAAACCGTGAGACTGAGAGCATGACAAATAACATTTTCTGAGCCGCAATATAAAGATGCACTTTCCTATACGAGAGCTTGGAAGAGGACATTGAAAGTCAACAGTCAAAAACAGTGACAGCCGCCTGAGTTAATAATCCTGATGGCGCCGCTACCGCCTACCTGTGTTTACTCTAGATTGCCTTCATTACCTCATACGTCTATGTTGTCGTTTTCCCCCGGCTGGCTTCCTGATAAGATAAAACACACTTTACGCACGGTAGAGGGGGAGAGCATGTTTTTGCGCCTATA
Source organism: Nerophis ophidion (assembly GCF_033978795.1). NCBI lineage: Eukaryota > Metazoa > Chordata > Actinopteri > Syngnathiformes > Syngnathidae > Nerophis > Nerophis ophidion. The sequence goes on along the minus strand of NC_084612.1, from coordinate 14,292,298 downwards.
ACACACACTGATTAATACAATGTTGCATTGAGAAAGTTTGCCGAGGCTTTACAACAGATTTGTTTAACATTTCTGTTTTCCCGTTTCTCTGCGGGCTCTGTTGATTACATTTAAATGAGTTGAAAAAAACCTTTGAAGAGAAAAAATATAAAAAGACCAGCGTATTATTTAGTTGAGGCTGCTGTAAACAACCCAGGCATTATTTTTGATTACCATGATTGAAAATTTTACAGACAGACGCTTAAGGGAGCTCGGAGAGAAATTACACTTACCGGTATATACCCGGAGAGGACTTACAATAACTGCAATTTCAAGGCGATGGCTCTTATTTAGTGTGGTCAAAGGCAGCCACTTTCTTTTTGACCATTTTTTCTTCTTTTGATGGAAGCATCTAATGGACCTTTGGTCATTATAATGCGCATGTGATACTACAGCAATTTGCCATAAGTGCAAAACAAGATTTTCATCATCATGTTTGAGACATATACAGCAAGATGTTTTTACATACCGTATTTTCCAGACTGTAGGGCACAACGGATTGATTATAAGGCGCACTGCCGATTAGCGGGTCTATTCAGGTCTATTTTCATAAAAAATGGCGCACCAGGTTAAAAGGTGCATTAAAGGTGATGATTTAATTCTAAATTTAAAACACTTTTTTTTGTGGTCTACTGTACATAACATGTAGTGGTGGTTCTTTGGTCAAAATGTTGCATAGATTATGTTTTACAGACCATCTTCAAGTCGCTTTTTGACAGTTGTTTCAGGATGTGCCGTTGTGTGGGCGGTCTTATTTACGTGGCTCACCTTTGATCACCTTCTACCCATCATCTTTGTTGTAGCGATGTAGCGTGCAAGGACGGGAGTGGGAGAAGTGTCAAAAGATGGAGCTAACGGTTATAATGACATTCAAACTTCACCTAAATCAATAACAGAGAGGCATCTCCGCATCCGTGACGCATTACGGCAACGACAACATCGGAAATGTGTCCCGTGAAAAACCCTCCGAGCGAAACTCTCTAGTAACTAAAGTTCTGTGGATGAATTTATTAAACTCACTACACCGGTAGTTTTTAGCGCTTCCGTATCGAGTCTATGGACAGATATAAGTTAGAACTTTACACTACTTTATATTAGAAATGGCAACAGCAGAGGATGAATGTCCCATAACAAGAAGACACAGAAATAGAAGAAGCTTATGGCGTCGGTACGAACTACAATTATCAGGACTTATGCGGATCCCAAATACACATCAGCAGATATTGTAAGGTAAGAAAAGTTTGTTTTGCATAATATTACAAAAACAAAACGCTAGATAATATGTCTGCTAATGGGTGCTATTTTTGCACACACACACTCCGCTTATACTCGTGTGAGTACGTCTGACTACGGTAGCTGTAATGCTCCGACAGTCCATCAAGTGGTGCGGCTTCACAGCTTACCTAAGTTGTACTAAAACATTTTGACAGATTTTTGAGCGCCGTGTGTAATGTTCTATATTCTCAATGGAACATTTAAAGTTTTGGTGATGTTTTCTGACATCATCTTGCAGTCCACATATATCTCTTATGGGTGACTGCCATCTATTGGTCACACTTATTACACCATGTACCAAATAAAATAGCTTTGAGGTCGGTAAGCACAACCAGAATTATTCCGTATATTTGGCACACCAGGTTATAAGGCGCACTGTCGATTTTAGAGAATATTAAAGGATTTGAAGTGCACCTTAAAGTCCAAAACACAGTAGTAGTAGACTTGAGTGAGTATGGCAAGTAGCTGTTGGAATCACAGAATGACATATACTAAAGTTTTAGTGCATGGCATTTAAGTTTTACTATGTCACATAACAGTCTGATTAATGGCAAGTTAATCACACATCTTACATCTGTTTAAAATGTGTTATCATCTGGACGAAGCTGCCTGATGTGCACCATCTTCAATGTTGACCAGAAGGGTCAAACTTGTTTTTATTGAGGGCGACATCGCAATTATAGCTGTTCACTGAGGGTCACATTGAATGACTTGGCAGGACATTTTAAATGATGTGGCTTACCACTTTAAGTGACGTAGCAGACAACATCGAATGACTTGGCAAACCACACCAAATGATGTGGAAGGTGACATTAAATAACGTGACACACCACCTTAAAGGGGAACATTATCACAATTTCAGAAGGGTTAAAACCAATAAAAAATCAGTTCCCAGTGGCTTATTTTATTTTACGAAGTTTTTTTCAAAATTTTACCCATCACGGAATATCTCGAAAAAAGGCTTTAAAGTGCCTGATTTTCGCTATCTTTAAATCCATCGTCCATTTTCCTGTGACGTCATTTAGTGATGCCAACATGGCGGATAACATAGCAAGATATAGCGACATTAGCTCGGATTCAGACTCGGATTTCAGCGGTTTAAGCGATTTAACAGATTACGCATGTATTGAAACGGATGGTTGGAGTATAAAGGCAGATAGCGAAAATGAAATTGAAGAAGAAACTGAAGCTATTGAGCGAATAGCTATTGACGCTATTCGGCGATCGTCTTCGATTGAGAGTCGCGGGATGTCCATACATCTCTGTGCCATGTCTGCCTTAGCATCGCCAGTAAAATGTGCAGACCAAACGATTGGGACTTGCGCATCTTGTGACACTGGAGCAACTTAAAGCCATCGATTGGTAAGTGTTTGTTTGGCATTAAATGTGGGTGGAGAGAAAGGCTGGATGCAAATATAGCTACAAATGTACATACAGCTAGCCTAAACAGCATGATAGCATCGATTAGCTGGCAGTCAAGCTGTGACCAAATATGTCTGATTAGCACATAAATTAATAACATCAACAAAACTCACCTTTGTGATTTTGTTGACTTTATCGCTGGAAATGCATATGCAGGATATCCATACATCTCTGTGCCATGTCTGCCTTAGCATCACCGGTAAAATGTGCAGACGAAACGATCGGGACTTTCGCATCTTGTGACACTGGAGCAACTTAAATATTTCGATTGGTAAGTGTTTGTTTGTCATTAAATGTGGGTGTAGAGAAAGGCTGGATGCAAATATAGCTACAAATGTGCATACAGCTAGCCTACATAGCATGTTAGCATCGATTAGCATGCCGTGCTAATCGAAGCACACTCCACGTAAGTCAACTTGAATTCGTCCCTGATCGTGTTGTTACACCTTCCGACAACACACCGACAAGGCATGATGTCTCCAAGGTAAAGAAAACAGTCGAAAAAACAGAAAATAACAGAGCGGATTGGACTCGATGTTTGCAATGCGTTGATAAAATGGCGGACTGACTAGCTAGGTGACATCACGTTGAGACGTCATCGCTCTGAGAGCAAATAATAGAAAGCCGTTTAATTCGCCAAAATTCACCCATTTAGAGTTCGGAAATCGGCTAAAAAAATATATGGTCTTTTTTCTGCAACATCAAGGTATATATTGACGCTTACATAGGTCTGGTGATAATGTTTCCCTTTAAAAGTAATTGGCTGACCATGATAAATGATGTGGCGGACCACATTGACATATTGTGGGAGAGTACATTAAATGACGCGGTAGACCACATTGAATGATGTGGCGGACCTCATTGAATGATGTGGAAAACCACAATTAATGATATGCGGACCACATTGAATGACGTGGTCGGCCACTTTTAATGACTTGAAGGGCCGATTTTAATTAGGTGGCAGACCACATTTAATGATGTGGCAGACCAAGTTAAATGACGTGGTTGATCACATTGAATGATGTAACATGCCACCTTGAATGACGTGGGAGACAACGTAAAAGACCGCAACAAATGACATTAAAGTCAGTGTTAAATTATATGGAAGACCACATCATACGACATGAAAACCACATTGGATGACGTTGGGGACGACATTGTGGACAGCATTGAATGATGTGGCCGACAAGTTTAAATTTCTTTAACTGATGTGGCGCACCGCTTTGAATTACGTGGAAGACCACATTGAATGATGTGGCAGACCACGTTAAATGATGTGGAGAACCATGTTGAATGACGTGGCAGGTCACATTTAATTACGTGGCAGGGCCCACCAAATTATGTGGCGGAGCCACATAAAAGGATGTGTCCCAGATCTGACATCTGGGACTTAAGTTTGACAATTGTGCTGTGGATACATACAGTACATATACACTAGTATCTTAACGGGACACAGGTATTAGTAATCAGATTTTTCGGCACAGTACAGTGGTGCACAGAGTTCCCACACTGTACATGTTAATGGATATTTGGGGATCATATCAGAGGTGGAAACATGGCTATGGCAAGTTTAAAGGCCTACTGAAATGAGATTTTCTTATTTAAACGGGGATAGCAGGTTCATTCTACTGTATGTGTCATACTTGATCATTTCGCGATATTGCCATATTTTTGCTGAAAGGATTTAGTAGAGAACATCCACAATAAAGTTTGCAACTGTCGGTGCTAAGAGAAAAGCCCTGCCTCTACCGGAAGTCGCAGACGATGACGTCACATGTTGATGGCTCCTCACATATTCACATTGTTTTTAATGGGAGCCTCCAACAAAAAGTGCTATTCGGACCGAGAAAACGACAATTCCCGCATTAATTTCAGTGAGGATGAAAGATTCGTGTTTGAGGATATTGATAGCGACAGACTAAGAAAAAAAAAAAAAAAAACGCGATTGCATTGGGACGGATTCTGATGTTTTTAGACACATTTACTAGGTTAATTCTGGGAAATTGCTTATCCTTCTATTGGGTTGCTAGTGTTTTAGTGAGTTTAATAGTACCTGATAGTCGGAAGGGTGTCTTCACGGGTGTCTTGACGCCAATGTCTCAGGGGAGTCAAAGGCAGCTATGGACGGCACAAGCTCAGCTTTTTTTCGGTAAGAACTGACTTTTTAACCACAATTTTCTCACCGAAACCTGCTGGTTGACATGTGGTCGGGATCCATGTTCTCATGACCGCGCTCTGATCCATAGGAAAGTTTCACCTCCAGGAATTTTAAACAAGGACTGACCGTGTGTTTGTGTGGCTAAAGGCTAAAGCTTCCCAATTCCATCTTTCTACTGTGACTTCTCCAATATTAATTGAACAAATTGCAAAAGATTCAGCAACACAGATCTCCAAAATACTGTATAATGATGCCGTTAAAGCAGACGACTTTTAGCTGTGTGCGCAGCGCTCTTAGTTCCTAAAAATCTGTGACGTCTTGCGTACACATCATCATTACGCAACGTTTCCAAGACGAAACGCTGGGGAAATTTAAAATTGTAATTCAGTAAACTAAAAAGGCCGTATTGGCATGTGTTGCAATGTTAATATTTCATAATTGATATATAAACTATCAGACTGCGTGGTGGGTAGTAGTGGGTTTCAGTAGGCCTTTAAATAACGATTAAGTTTCACGTTTTTAATCCCAAGTAAAGTGTAAAGACAAGACAAGTCAAGTCAAATCTTGAGTCAGTACAAGACAGGTTGATTCAAGTCTCTTTGTTTTTTTAAGTCCTTCCAAGTCATTGACAGTGTTGGGTAATTACTGTAGCGAGAATACTATGCTACTTATCTTAACCATGATCTGAATTACTGTTTAAATATTTATTTTAAATGCATGTAAATTATATGGTGTTCTCAATGAGAATTATTCCAGAGTGATATAAGTTTAAGGGATGATTCTTATTGTTCTTGTTTTAACCTGATATTTAAATAAATAGCATGGTGGTAAGACTTAGTACACACAAGACTGTCCTTACTTATAAATAACAGGGCGCAAAACACATAAGTATAGTATTCACAAGGACAATTTCTATACAGGGGAACAAAGAACAGCATATATGTTAACAATAAACACATAACTAAAATGTATGTGCAATCGAGCATGTAAATAACAATTATTCACAACAGGAAGAACTCCTGCGACGCTATGGACAAGTACTGGCATGATCCTTTAAGATAGGAATAAGGTTTCATTGGTAAGAATATATTTTTGTTTTTTGCATTTATAACACACCTTTTGAAAATCAGTTCAAAACTGAGCAGGTTATGCTTTCTCTATGGATGTTCTCATTCATCCAAGTCATTGTATTCTCAGGGCATTCAATCGATCGTTTGTCTTAGAAGACGTTTCCCCTCTCATCAAAGTAGGCTTCATCAGTTCATGCACATAGACTTATATTGGTTAAATCTAGTCTTAGACTTTGATTGGTCAGATCTAGTCTAGCCGCTGTTGCCGAAACCCCAACTATTTATACTCCAACATAAGGGGGATGTGCCTGTGGAAGGATGGTTTCGTCCTATTGAAATGAAAAAAAAAAACCTGTTGAGATGCAAAAAAAAAAAAAAATCTGAGGTACATACTGAGCCATGATTAAGTGGTACCATTACACCTCTAATTAACATAAATATATGCATCTGGCTGTGTTGCTGATAGCACTGTGTGGGTCACTGCAACACAAATCCCAGCCTATGGTCTGTTCTTTTCACACGGGGGAGAGAGTTTGGCGCTATGGTTAGTTAATTCTCAATGAGAGGTGAGTGGGGCAGGTAGAATGGTACGTTCAATCTTAAAAAAAATAGGGGGGGAATGTAATTCCGTGAAACTGTCATTGTTGTGATGGTCTGAAGACGGCCGCCTACAGCAAGCGCTGAACGCACATTCAACTCAGCTGTCATGCTCTCAATAGGCTTCGGGTTAAATTCTAACTGTGCCCTCCATTATTCTCCTTCTACACAAAGAAGCAAGACAATAAAGACTGTATAGAGCCAGAAGTGCAGGCGGCTATTACGTTGACTGTGCATTCAGAGTGTTAAGATGTTTTTTGTGAGCATGACATTCATGCGTGTGTGTTCAGTTCAGTTCAGTTTATCTATTTATATAGCACATTTAAAAACAACCTAAGTTGACCAAAGTGCTGTGCAGATATAAGAAATAATTTGAAACAAAAAAGGGCCCATAGTGTCACATTTGCATTGTAACACAGAAGGATGGAAAAAATACCGTAATTTCGAAACTATAAGGCGCACTTAAAATGTTTTTTTTCCTCAAAACTCAACAGTGCGCCTAATGTACGGAATAATTCTGGTTTTGCTCACTGACCTCGGAGCAATTTTGTTTGGTACACTGTTCCATTAAAAATATAGAACATTACACACGGCGCTCCAAAAAAATCTATCAACATTTTTAAGTACGACTTTGGTAAGCTATGAAGCCGCTCCGCTTGGTGGATTGCTGCCGCATTAAACACACAAATATTATTCTGGTGGGCGTATAAGGTAAGACGTTTTCTTTTGCAATAACATGCAAAAGCAACTTTTCTTACCTCCTGGTACCTGTTGATCTGTATTTAGGATCTGCATGAATCTCGAAATATTGTGTGTGTCCGCCTTTGTAGTCTGTACCGACGACATAGTCGATAGACTTCTTCTTTTTGTCTATCTTCTTGTTATGGGACAGTCATCCTTTGCTGTTGCCATTTCTAATATAAAGGAGTGTAAAGTTCTTATTTATTATTAGTTAGAGGGTTCCGGTCTGATTTTTTTTCACGGGACACATTCACGGCATTGTTGTTGCTTCCGGATGAGGAGATGCTGTTGCGTTATTGATTTAAGTAAAGTCTGAATGTCATTAAAACAGTTAACTCCATCTTTTGACACTTCTTCCACTCCCGTCTCTGCACGCTACACCGTTACAACAAAGATGACGAGGAGAAGATGCTGCCGAAAGTGAGCCACTTAAATAAGACCGCCCATAAAAGGGCATATCCAGAAGCGACTGACAGAAAGCGGCTTGAAGATGATCCGTAAAACATAATCTATGCAACGTTTTGACCAAAGAACCACCATTACATATTATGTTGACCACCAAGAACTGTTTTCAATTCATAAAAAAAAAAAATCATGATATCGCTCCTTTAATGCGCCCTATAAGCCTTTTATATGAAAAAAGGATTGAAAATGGACCATTCATCGGCAGTGCGCCTTATAATCTAATGCACCCTATAGTCCGGAAAATACGGTACAATAGTAAAATATACCGTAAAAGAAGTGCAGAACATACTACCTAAAATACAGTGTGTGTTTAAAGTAGGGATAAAAAAAGGAATTTTATGAGCCTGCATTTAGACTTAAAAAAAAAAAGCCAGTTTATTTGTAAGAAAACTCATCCATCCATCCATCATCTTCCGCTTATCCGAGGTCGGGTCGCGGGGGCAGCAGCCTAAGCAGGGAAGCCCAGACTTCCCTATCTCCAGCCACTTCGTCTAGCTCTTCCCGGGGGATCCCGAGGCGTTCCCAGGCCAGCCGGGAGACATAGTCTTCCCAACGTGTCCTGGGTCTTCCCCGTGGCCTCCTACCAGCTGGACGTACCCTAAACACCTCCCTAGGGAGGCGTTCGGGTGGCATCCTGACCAGATGCCCGAACCACCTCATCTGGCTCCTCTCGATGTGGAGGAGCAGCGGCTTTACGTTGAGCTCCTCCCGGATGGCAGAGCTTCTCACCCTATCTCTAAGGGAGAGCCCCGCCACCCGGCGGAGGAAACTCATTTCGGCCGCTTGTACCCGTGATCTTATCCTTTCGGTCATGACCCAAAGCTCATGACCATAGGTGAGGATGGGAACGTAGATCGACCGGTAAATTGAGAGCTTTGCCTTCCGGCTCAGCTCCTTCTTCACCACAACGGATCGATACAACGTCCGCATTACTGAAGACGCCGCACCGATCCGCCTGTCGATCTCACCATCCACTCTTCCCCCACTCGTGAACAAGACTCCTAGGTACTTGAACTCCTCCACTTGGGGCAGGGTCTCCTCCCCAACCCGGAGATGGCACTCCACCCTTTTCCGGGCGAGAACCATGGACTCGGACTTGGAGGTGCTGATTCTCATTCCGGTCGCTTCACACTCGGCAGCGAACCGATCCAGTGAGAGCTGAAGATCCCGGCCAGATGAAGCCATCAGGACTACATCATCTGCAAAAGCAGAGACCTAATCCCGTGGCCACCAAACCGAAACCCCTCAACGCCTTGGCTGCGCCTAGAAATTCTGTCCATAAAAGTTATGAACAGAATCGGTGACAAAGGACAGCCTTGGCGGAGTCCAACCCTCACTGGAAACGTGTCCGACTTACTGCCAGCAATGCGGACCAAGCTCTGGCACTGATCATACAGGGAGCGGACTGCCACAATAAGACAGTCCGATACCCCATACTCTCTGAGCACTCCCCACAGGACTTCCCGAGGGACACGGTCGAATGCCTTCTCCAAGTCCACAAAGCACATGTAGACTGGTTGGGCAAACTCCCATGCACCCTCAAGAACCCTGCCGAGAGTATAGAGCTGGTCCACAGTTCCACGACCAGGACGAAAACCACACTGTTCCTCCTGAATCCGAGGTTCGACTATCCGGCGAAGCCTCCTCTCCAGTACACCTGAATAAACCTTACCGGGAAGGCTGAGGAGTGTGATCCCACGATAGTTGGAACACACCCTCCGGTCCCCCTTCTTAAAGAGAGGGACCACCACCCCAGTCTGCCAATCCAGAGGTACCGCCCCCGATGTCCACGCGATGCTGCAGAGTATTGTCAACCAAGACAGCCCCACAGCATCCAGAGCCTTAAGGAACTCCGGGCGGATCTCATCCACCCCCGGGGCCTTGCCGCCGAGGAGCTTTTTAACTACCTCAGCGACCTCAGCCCCAGAAATAGGAGAGTCCACTACAGATTCCCCAGGCACCGCTTCCTCAAAGAAAGACGTGTTGGTGGGATTGAGGAGGTCTTCGAAGTATTCCCTCCACCGATCCACAACATAAGAAAACTCAATTTCTCTAATGGAGCCTCATCACCTCATTCTACGAACTTTTCAATTTAAAAATCCATCCATCCATTTCCTACCGCTTATTTCCTTTTGGGATCGCGGGGGGCGCTGTTGCCTATCTCAGCTACAATCGGGCGGAAGGCGGAGTACACCCTGAACAAGTCGCCAACTCACAAATCGACTGAATAAAAATATGCTTTGTTTTACTAACCTTTAATGCACCCATTGTGTGCCTCGCAGCACAACCATTTTAAGCCCGGTGTGGGCGGGCTGATCGCTCTCCGATGCAGCAGTATTGTCGTTAGCTTCTGTGCTAAGGGCTTTGTGGCTTTTTGAAATGTTTTATAGCCTATTATGTCATTTTTCTAATTTTACTAGCTCAATATGAGTCCAAAGAAAGCAATGGACACATATTGTAAAGCGTTGTATGGTTTAAAACATTCAAGGAGTATCAACAGCGCTGTCAACACTGCCTCCGACCTCTTTCTAAAGTTAAAGTTCCAACGATAGTCACACACACAATAGGTGTGGTAAAATGTGTCCTCTGCACTGGACCCATCCCCATGTTCACCCCTGGGAGGTAAGGGGAGCAGTGAGCAGCAGCGTACGCCGTGCTCGGGAATCATTTGGTGATTTAACCCCCAATTCCAACCCTTGATGCTGAGTGCCAAGCAGGGAGGTAATGGGCACCATTTTTTTTAGTCTTTGGTACGACTCGGCCGGGATTTGAAACCTTCTCAGTGGCCTAGTGGTTAGAGTGTCCACCGTGAGATCAGTAGGTTGGGAGTTCAAACCCCGGCCGAGTCATACCAAAGACTATAAGAAAAAGGGACCCGTTGCCTCCCTGCTTCCCTCAGCATCAAGGGTTGGAATTGGGGGTTAAATCACCATAAATGATTCCCGGGAGCGGCACCACTGCTACCCACTGCTCCCCTCACTTCCCAGGGGGTGATCAAGGGGATGGGTCAAATGCAGAGGACAAATTTCGCCACACCTAGTGTGTGTGTGACAATCACTGGTACTTTAACTTTAATTTCCCAACCTCCACTCTTCTCTTCCGCTGAACATCAAGAAAATTAACCAACGAGGTAAAATGGATTTTATTTTGCATTCCTAATCATTGTGGCGACCTGGCTGTTAAAGTTAAGGAGTTTTGTGATTTAAACTGTGCGTGCACCACAGTGTGTGTGCTTGTCAGCAGGGCAATGAGGTCTTGTTTTGGCCGTTATGAAATAGAAAATTAATCCCTCATTATTGTTTGTTATACAGTACTGCATAGCGTGAAGTGAAGTGAATTATATTTATATAGCACTTTTCTCTAGTGACTCAAAGTGCTTTACATAGTGAAACACAATATCTAAGTTACATTTGAACCAGTGTGGGTGGCACTGGGAGCAGGTGGGTAAACTGTCTTGCCCAAGGACACAATGGCAGTGACTAGGATGGCGGAAGCGGGGATCGGAAGCGAGGATCGAACCTGGAACCCTCAAGTTGCTGGCACGGCCACTCTACCAACCGAGCTACACCGCCCAATAGCGCTTTATATTGTTAATCCAGTCGCGACTGGAACCACTATTTGTACTTCCATTGTTTATTTTGTAAAAATTGTTATAATATACAAAACTGTCTGTTTACAAACTTTTTGAAAGTACCAATTAAATTTGAAAATCAAGGTTTTACTGTACTATGGCAATAAAAGGTGACGTAACACTGTACAAAGAGGGCGAGGTCAGAAACTGTCTTGAGAAAACTGTAACCTGACTTAAACCAATGTTAAACGGAGACAAACTCTTGTGAACTGGTCCAGATCATCTTTTTATGATCATCATTATATGGTGGGTTTGCCAGGAACACAAAGCTAATTTTTCACCTAGTTGCTTTAATTAACTGTAGTGTAGTGTTTCTTACCACTTGATAAGGTTAAGAGCTCATTGTTAAAGGGGAACATTATCACAATTTCAAAAGGGTTAAAAACAATAAAAATCAGTTCCCAGTGGCTTGTTTTATTTTTTGAAGTTTTTTTCAAAATTTTACACCTCCCGGAATATCCCTAAAAAAAGCTTTAAAGTTCTTGATTTTCGCTATTTGCAATGCGACTGTCCATTTCCCTGTGGCGTCATAAAGGGCTGCCAATAAAAATAACATGGCGGTTACCACAGCAAGATATAGCGACATTAGCTCGGATTCAGACTCGGATTTCAGCGGCTTAAGCGATTCAACACATTACGCATGTATTGAAACAGATGGTCGGAGTATGGAGGCAGATAGCGAAAACGAAATTGAAGAAGAAATTGAAGCTATTGAGCGAATAGCTATTGACGCTATTCGGCCATAGCATGGGTGTACCTAATGAAGTGGCCCATAGCATGGCTGCCTTATTAGCATCGCCGGTAAAATGTGCAGACCAAACGATCAGGACTTTCGCATCTTGTGACACTGGAGCAACTTAAGTGTTTGTTTCGCATTAAATGTGGGTATCTAGTTTCAAATGTACATACAACTAGCGTAAATAGCATGTTAGCATCAATTAACGTAGCATGTTAGCATCGATTAGTGGCAGTCATGCCGTGACCAAATATGTCTGATGAGCACATAAGTCAATAACATCAACAAAACTCACCTTTGTGATTTCGTTGACTTAATCGTTGCAAATGCATCTGCAGGTTATCCATACATCTCTGTGCCATGTCTGTCTTAGCATCGCCGGTCAAATGTGCAGACACTCTGGCAAATTCAATGGGGGTCTGGCGGCAGATTTCTTGCCAGTGGTGCAACTTGAATCCCTCCCTGTTAGTGTTGTTACAACCTCCGACAACACGTCGACGAGGCATGATGTCTCCAAGGTTCCAAAAAATAGTCGAAAAAACTGAAAATAACAGAGCTGAGACCCGGTGTTTGTAATGTGAAAATGAAAATGGCGGGTGTATTACCTCGGTGACGTCACATTTTGACGTCATCGCTAAAAGACCGATAAACAGAAAGGCATTTAATTCTGCCAAAATTCACCCATTTAGAGTTCGGAAATCGGTTAAAAAAAATACATGGTCTTTTTTCTGCAACATCAAGGTATATATTGATGCTTGCATAGGCTTGGTGATAATGTTCCCCTTTAAGAGAGGACCACCACAAAATATCTGTTTTTCAGCTGTGGTCCGTATGGGCGGCAGTGGAAATTTGTTGTAACACACTTTTCCACTACGTGTAGCAGAAATGAAAATATCAAACAGAAGAAGTCTGGAGCTAATGTCATAGAGAAGATTCTTTAACACAAAAATGATGACTAAAGTGGTAAAGCTATATTTTCATTTATTCTTTTTTTTTTTTTTTTACTGTTTAGTTAATTAACTTATTCACTATTAATTGTCTTGATTTCACCACAACAAGAAAAAAAAATGTGTTTTTATATAATAGTTTATCAGGTTAGTATTTATTTTTCTAACTAGCCTGATGTGTTAAATAATCGTTGCAATTGACACATGGTTTCATATCATTTGACAAGGTTGTTAAGAGGGTTAAATATAATTGTTGAATACAATTAAAACTAATAATAAGATTACTTATTAAGTATTATTATTTGAGCGGGTCAAAAAGGTTAGGAACTGCTGCCGTAATTCAAAACTAAATTGGCGAACACTGAAAAACACCACAGTATCAGAAGCAATATTTGCTCTTGTAGAACTGCCATGAAATCCTCCGTCCAAAAAGTTGCTTTCGGCAGGAAAATCTTCCTCCAAATCCTTTGGTGATTTCCCCTCGCTCGTCAGCGAGTCAATTTCTTGTCAGTGTCAGGGCCAGCTCAGCTAACACTTTGGACTCTATCGTGTTTTCTGTCATCCACTTTTCGCCCTCTTCCCCTCTCGTCGCTTTCTGCTCCACACCGTGAGACTCTAGTAATGCCGGGGAAAATTACCAGCTCGGCTTCATTGAAAGTGTGGTCGCAGAAGGGGAATGTGGAGGTGTTTCTGGGGAGGTTGGAGCTCAAGCGACAGGCCCTGAAATCAAGCCATCAACACAACACATTGCTGCAATCAGACCACCCCGGAAGATTGGATACATGCCTTGGCTCAGTTGTAAATGATCGAATATGAGCTCTTTTGTATGGAGAATAATAAAGTGTTGAGACCGGGTTGATGGTGGATGATGAAAGGAGAAGACAATCATCCCAGCAGGACTGCAGTTCATGTGAGGACTTGAGGCTGCTTTTTTCTTGCATTCTCCCATTCATTAATTCCTGTAAAATCCTTTGGGTCTGGCAACTGAGCTTGGGTGAGAAATCTATAATATCCCAGTACCCCAGAGGTAGAAGGAGGGTTTCCGAAGATGACGCTCGATATGTGAGCTTATTCTGGTTTTCTCACGGTTAACCATGCTGACAGCCTTAATCTTCCCAGAGAGACTCCTCACAGGGAAATTTTAACATGTTTGCTCTCTTTTACATACTTTTCTTCGAAAGTTTCTCTTGTTGTTGTCATAGTTCAGCCAGGTCCGCCTTAATGCACAGGCTTACATGGGCTGAAGCCCAGTGGCACCCACCCTATCAGGGGCCCCCGATTTTGATGGCTGAATCCAATGATTGGTGTTCATATCTGTCAATGACAGACAGCTCAGTGATAGTGTCCGTTAGAGATGCGCGATTTGGGGTGTCATCTGCGGAGTCCACGGATAAACCGCGGGTCGGGCGGGTGACATGACGAAAAAATTGATTTTAATTAGATTCGGGCGGCTGGCGGTTGAACCATCCGGAAATATTTGATATACATGGTTCCGGGATCGGTATCCTTTGCCATTCAAATAGCCATTTTAGACCCGTGTCACAAAGCGAAGAACACAATAGGAGACGCTATTATTTTCTAGAATGACTGCCGGCAGTCAACCAGATAATAAGTATTAGGGCGTGCTATGAAGCCATTGGCTTTGTCGCCTTCTACAACATGTACGATCTGCTTGTCAGTCCAGCATCATGTTGTGTGTGGCGTCCCTCGCATACTGGGTGACACAAAGTACACTAATGGTTGTGATATAAACAATTTTAACACTTTTAGTAATATGCGCCACGCTGTGAAGCCACACAATACAAGATTGACAAACACATTTCGGGAGAACATTCTCACAGTAACACAACATAAATGCAACCAATACCCAGAATCCTTTGTATCCGTGACAAACCTGACTATTTTATACACCCCGCTAGCAGCAAACACCACCCAGCCCCCCCCCCCCCACCCCCACCCCACCACCACCACCCCGTGCGTCGGTAAGGTGGGCGGGGTTGGGGGCACGGGGGTGTAAAATATATTCAGGAACCGTGACGGATACAAAGGATTCTGGGTATGTGTTGTGTTGCGTTTATGTTGTGTTACTGTGAGGATGTTCTCCCGAAATGTGTTTATCAATCTTGTTTGGTGTGGCTTCACAGCGTGGTGCATATTAGTAAGTGTTAAAGTTGTTTATATCACAACCATCAGTGTACTCTGTATCACCCAGTATGCCTTTTAATCTTGTACGTGTAATTGCGGAAGCTGCACACAACATGTTGCCGGACCAACAATCAGTTCGTACATGTTGTTGAAGGTGTCAAAGGCAATGGCCTCACAGCACGCCCATATTCTTGTCATCAGGATGAACGCTATTGGATAGTCGCGAGAACGTTAGCGGTTCAAATTGTCTTTATTACTCTGTGAAACAGGTTTAAATAGCTCTGTGAGTGGTAAAGGCGGCCGACCTCTGATGTATTTCGGCGGGCGGTTGGCGGGCGGGTATGGTTCTGATAAAATGTTGGTTCGGGTGTACGGCGGGTGGATGACGACTTTGGTGATGCGGTTGCGGGTGATATAATTGCCTATCCGCGCATCTCTATTGTCCGTTCTCTCTCTGTCTCTTCCAGGTTGCGGGCATGAAGGGCCAGCATACTGACTAATTAGCTAAAAGAACGGGCAATCTCCCAGATGGTCTCCAAATCATGATTGTTTAGTCTGGGGGCGGGGGTTGTTAGGTGTGCAGACGACATTGGATGACGTGGCTGGCCACTTTATATTGCTCAGTGGCCTAGTGGTTAGAGTGTCCGCCCAGAGATCGGTAGGTCGTGAGTTCAAACCCCGTCCGAGTCATACCAAAGGCTATAAAAATGGGACCCATTACCTACCCGCTTGGCACTTAGCATCAAGGGTTGGAATTGGGGGTTAAATCACCAAAATGACTCCCGGGCGTGACCAACGATGCTGCTTACTGCTCTCTTCACCTCACAGGGGGTGAGGGTCATGGGTCGAGTGCAGAGAATAATCTCGCCACACCTACTGTGTGTGTGACAATCATTGGTACTTTAACTTTAGATGATGTGGCTCACAACATTGAATGATGTTGCAGACCACATTGACCAAATTTTTCAGATGTTCTTAAAATAACATTGTCCTCTATGGAATAAGCGTGTGGATTAGTGCGTCTGTAAATGTACACAACAAGCACTGTGTCAACTGAAGCTGGTCGCACCGCGCTCGCCCACTCCAACAGACGAGTTCTGCTGGGTCAAAATTAATTACAGTAGCTGTTACGCACACAGCAGCTGTGGTAAACAAATACATTTTCATTTAAAATGAGCCACCCATCCCCTCCCTGCACAAAATACTATACATTTTCCCCGTATGTTTACGAGCAACTTGAGCTATCGTCAAGCTGTGCTGGCATGTCCACTAAGAAATTTACCCTTCTTGCTCTTTTCCTATTTTTTTTTTAACTGCGCCCATTTGCTGAAAATTACCACTGTTCGAAATAAGGGTCTTCCCTTGTGCTTTTCTGGGTTTGGTTGTTTTATTCTCCAGTGCTAAATCCTACATGTTTTACTGTGATTTTTCTGCTCTTTTCTCTTTATTATTCCGCCTCTTCTTGAGGCATTCGACTGATTCTGTAGTTCTAGGGAATAATTTGAGGAAATAAAAAGACGAGGCTGCTTCTAATCAAAACTCATGAAGCTGCTCTAATACTGATCTAACTGGATTTCATTTTGCCCAAACTATAACGGTCAATGATCTGCAGGAAATTAAAAATGGTATTAAAAGTTTAGGCCGATCACAAAGGGACAAAAAACACATCATATAATTAAAGCAACAACACAAATTGCGGCTGAGATTGACAGCAATTACAGGACGGTCAATCATATTTTATGAATAGTTTGCTGTGTTTACATAAGCGTCCATCTATCGTCAATGTACTTAAAGCGCTTAACATATTTTAATTCAGTGTTGATGGGGAATGATAAACAGTACTCTCCAAAAGTCTGAAGTTAGACTATTTAATCAACTTTTTCATAAAGGTCTATGTAGCGAAGTGGACCTGAATACAAACCTTCAAAATATGTTTTTGTCCTAAACAAATTCAAAGTAAAAAGTATTCAAATTTGAAAATAAACATGTTTTCTTAGTTGCTTGACATTAAGTTTGATGACTCTGCGACTCTGTGTGACGAGATTGTGGGATTAAAACATGACAATATTTCTCAGTTATAGAAAGGCTGCCTCACGGTACACAATGGGACATTTTAATTTTAATTTTAAAATAATAGTTCAAAGCATGGGTGCTCACACTTTTTCAGCAGGTGAGCTACTTACTTACTAACTCAGTAGCTCGCTAGCTTGTGTGCGCTTAAAGGGGAACATTATCACCAAACCTATGCAAGCGTCAATATATACCTTGATGTTGCAGAAAAAAGACCATGTATTTTTTTAACCGGTTTCCGAACTCTAAATGGGTGAATTTTGGCAAATTAAACGCCTTTCTGTTTATCGGTCTTTTAGCGATGACGTCAGAACGTGACGTCACCGAGGTAACACACCCGCCATATTCATTTTCACATTACAAACGCCGGGTCTCAGCTCTGTTATTTTCCGTTTTTCCGACTATTTTTTGGAACCTTCGAGACATCATGCCTCGTCGGTGTGTTGTCGGAGGGTGTAACAACACTAACAGGGAGGGATTCAAGTTGCACCACTGGCAAGAAATCTGCCGCCAGACCCCCATTGAATGTATCAAAGTGTCTTCACATTTGACCGGCGATGCTAAGACAGACATGGCACAGAGATGTATGGATAACCTGCAGATGCATTTGCAACGATTAAGTCAACGAAATCACAAAGGTGAGTTTTGTTGATGTTGTTGACTTATGTGCTAATCAGACATATTTGGTCACGGCATGACTGACAGCTAATCGATGCTAACATGCTACTCTAATCGATGCTAACATGCTATTTACGCTAGCTGTATGTACATTTGAAACTAGATACCCACATATAATGCAAAACAAACACTTACCAATCGACGGATTTAAGTTGCTCCAGTGTCACAAGATGCGAAAGTCCTGATCGTTTGGTCTGCACATTTTACCGGCGATGCTAATAAGGCAGCCATGCTATGGGCCACTTAATTAGGTACACCCACGCTATGGCCGAATAGCGTCAATAGTTATTCGCTCAATAGCTTCAATTTCTTCTTCAATTTCGTTTTCGCTATCTGCCTCCATACTCCGACCATCTGTTTCAATACATGCGTAATCTGTTGAATCGCTTAAGACGCTGAAATCCAAGTCTGAATCCGAGCTAATGTCGCTATATCTTGCTGTAGTAACCGCCATGTAGTTTGTATTGGCAGCACTGTATGACATCAAAGGGAAATGGACGGTGGCTTCGAAAATAGAAAAAATAAGGCACTTTAAAGCTTTATTTAGGGATATTCCGGGACCGGTAACATTTTGAAAAAAACTTCAAAAAATAAAACAAGCCACTGGGAACTGATTTTTATTGTTTTTAACCCTTTTGAAATTGTGATAATGTTCCCCTTTAAGTTATGAGACCCTTATTTTGTTGACTGAGGCAGGATGGAGCAGCATTTGTATTGTGAAGACAGGAAGTGTGCAGTCATCTTAACATTTTGACGGCAAGTGTTTGGGAGAGAGAGTCTGTGTTGAAATAAAAAAAGTATTTCTTGCGTTCCTGCCTGACATATTTTCTTCATACTGAGCTCGAAGCAGCCTGCAGTCATTTCATAAGACCTCGGTGTATGTCAATCAAGTGACTGATAAATAATTTAAGGTACATTTTTTTAATGCCCGGCGATCTACCGACACCTCCTACGAGATCGAACGTTAGCTCGCGATGGGCACCCCTGGTCAAAAGCATATTGGGAGCAATAGGAACCGCACATTAAGTGCTTTTGGCACACACAAAAATGAGAGTTTATACTATTAACTAATAATACTAAATGTGTATAACTATGAAGTGCTATTGGTAACTAGAGTGTACCGCACCTCCGAAGTCAGGTAGGACATTCCCCTGCGCACATCTTAATATATTGAAAATGGAAGGATGGAAGGATGGATGAATGCCATAAATACTCATCTGTTTTCTCACGGCATTCAATTGATACCAACTGGACTGTTTGTCTTAAAAGAGGTTTCGCCTCTGATCAAAGTAGGCTTCATTAATTCATGCTCATATAATTTGATTGGTCAGATCTAGTTTTAGATTTTCTACTTGGATGAGAGGCAAAAGGTCTTCTAAGACAAACCAACCAGTCAAGAGGCAATCAATTGAATGACCTGAGAATACAATGCCTTCCGCAAACCCCGAAGGGAATAAGCATTAGAAAATGGATGGATGGAGAATACAATGACCTGGATGAATGAGAACATCCATAGGCATGCTCATCTGTTGTTTGCCAACTTGTTAACAACCTTTGACTTGCTAATAACCTTTTTTCCCAGCGGGTCTCTGTGTTGCTGCTCCAGCTTTTCAGGTCACCAGTGTGTGTGAGTGACAGGAGGAAAACTCTGACTCGCTGTTTCCTGCTGGTTTTGCTTGTTTAAATTTTAAGAGCTCGATTAGGAGAAAACTTTTTTTTTTAAAGGGGAATATTATAACCAGACCTATGTAAGTGTCAATATATACCTTGATGTTGCAGAAAAAAGACCATATGTTTTTTAACCGAATTCCGAACTTTAAAAGGGTGAATTTGGCGATTTAAACGCCTTTCAATTGTTCGCTGTCGGAGCGACGACCTTTCACCCGTGACGTTACAACGGGAAGCAATCCGCCATTTTCTCAAACACATTACACACACCAAATCAAATCAGCTCTGTCATTTTACGTTTCTTCGACTGTTTTCCGTACTTTGGAGACATCATGCCTCGTCGGTGTGTTGTCAGAGGGTGTAACAACACGATCAGGGACGGACGGATTCAAGTTGACTTACGTGGAGTGTGCATCGATTAGCACGGCATGCTAATCGGTGCTAACATGCTATTTAGGCTAGCTGTATGTACATATTGCATCGAAATGCCTCATTTGTAGCTATATTTGCATCCAGCCTTTCCCTCCATCCACATTTAATGCCAAACAAACACATACCAATCGATGGATTCAAGTTGAACCAGTGTCAAAAGATGCGAAAGTCCCTCGTTTGTTCTGCACATTTTACCGACGATAGCGATGCTACGACATAGATGTGTGGATATACTGCGTCACTCAAAGCAGATGCATTTCCAACGATAACGTCAACGAAATCACAAAGGTGAATTTTGTTGATGTTATTGACTTATGTGCTGATCAGACATATTTGGTCACGGCATGACTGCCAGCTAATCAATGCTAACATGCTATTTAGGCTAGCTGTATGTACATTTGCAGCTATATTTGCATCCAGCCTTTCCCTCCACCCACATTTAACGCCAAAGAAACACTTACCAATCGACGGATTTAAGTTGCTCCAGCGGTCAAAAGATGCAATCGTTGGTTAGAAGGCGATCGCCGAATAGCTTCATTAGCTATTCGCTCAATAGCGTCAGTTTCTTCTTCAATTTCGTTTACACGCGTAATCTGTTGAATAGCTTAAGCCGCTGAAATCCGAGTCTGAATCCAAGCTAATGTCGCTATATCTTTCTGTTCTAGCCGCCATGTTTCTTTGTATTGGCGTCACGCAGTGGACGGGTGGATTTACAGATAGCACAAATCAGGCCCTTGAAAGCCTTTTTTCGGGATATTACATGATGGGTAAAATTTTGAAAAAAACTTCGAAAAATAAAATAAGCCACTAGGAACTGATTTTCATGGGTTTTAACCCTTCTGAAATTGTGATAATGTTCCCTTTTAAGGTAATAACTATGTTTATATGTGGGCCAATGGTAGAGCAGAAATAGCCTGGTTTACAAAACAACATATTTTTCTCCAAAACTCGGTAGGTACAGTAGGTGTTTCACAGACCAAGAAAAAACAGCATACATTTTGATGACCATCTGGATAAAGTGTGTGAACAGGAATTGTCACCATTTCAGTCACAATGGTATTAATGGAATCAATAGAACCATTTATGAAACAGGAACTTTGCTTCTAATCGAACAAATATGTAAATCCATGTTTCCCTTGTGTTCCAAGGCACTTCTTTAATCATCATATTGATTGAACAAATCAGGAACAATTAGTGGACATTTGTAAACATCCCACAACAGGACTAAGGGGAAAGCAAAGTTTGTGGTAGAGAAATTACGCTATTAGCAGAACAAACAATTGAAATAAAATTGAGTGTGTACGATGATGCAGGCTTGATGTATATTGTCAGGTGTTTGTAATTATTTCCAACCGAGCATCAAAACAGCCTGATAAAAGGCGTCAAAAGGGCAATGAGAGCCACTGATTGTTTTACAACTATGTTTTAGCCTCTATGGCCCTATGGTTTCCACAACACGATTCCACCTGTCCTGTTTTGAAGGAGCCCATCCAAACTGTGTAGAATGCCACCCTCCTTTAGCCCGCTCTTGCCACTCGGCCATCCAGTTTCCAGACTGTGCAGTCATTTCCCAGCCCAGTGGAGCAGCACGTAGTGACCCCTGCCTCGACCCCCACCTCAGCTTGCCTGAGTTTTAGCGCCGGCTCAAGCCCAAAGAGAAGGTCCGGTCCACCTCTGTTATTATTTATGAGCTATTTCACATGGTTGTGCTTCCATTAGAGACCCAGCCTTGGCCTACCTTACACAGTGCTCCCCTTTGCACTTAACAAAAAGGGCAACGGCAGGGCTAGAGGGACCAGAAGGTGCAGAAGGATGGCTGTGGTTGGGTCCAGCATATTAGCAAGGCTACATATTTCATTTTTTATATGCTTGCCTCCTGGTTATCGAACACAACCATCTTGCGTGATCTCTTGAATGCCCTTTAAACGATGCTCGAGAAACTGGACAGCAAGTAAAAACTCCCTTGCCTTGTATCACCATGGCAACACCGCCGAGGTAGCTTAAGCCTCTCTCTTCAAACATTTGCGATCTTTTTATTTGCCAAATCAAGATTACCTCATCTAAAATGAAGGATAGTTATCAAACCGCTGCGTTAATTTGGCAGCAAATTGATTCTCTTATCAGCAAACAGTGTAGAGCAAAAAACAAGCTGAAAAATAATTGATTTGATTAACTGACTTCAACAAAAAATTTTATTTAATAGGAAATTATGGGCATGGAAGGCTAGAACATGATTAACTGAAGCGGGTAGGATCCAGAATGGTAATAATGTTGTTCAATTAAGGCCACATTTCCACCAAAGTTGGATTTGCACTTCATAAATCAAAAACATAATTCAAATCTAAATATTGGACATTACAGAAGAGTCTATCGCCAAAGACCATTAATTAAGCATAATTATTGCAGTCGCCTGACATTGCCTGCACTTACAGGGGAACTGCCCTTTTTTTTTTTTTTTTTGCCTATCGTTCACAATCATTATGAGAGACAAAAGAAGACAAACGTTTTTTTTTTTTTTTTAATTCTGACATGTAAAAAAAAAAAAAAAAGTTTTTTTTATTTATTTTTTTATTTTTATTTTTTTAAATTCTAACATCTAGCGGAAGAAGATGGATGGATGGAATTCTAACATGTACACATTGGCTCGTTCCTGGTGGCTAGCAATGCAGCTAATGGGAGCAATCAATTCTACGTCAAAATCACTTTAAAAATACATTCAAAAACCGTCAACAATACTTGAATTATGTTCCGTAACCTGTATAATAACCAAGCTGTAGCAACATTGTTTTTGTAGAGCGAACATTTAGTAGGAACTCTTTTTCTAGCTTAGTAACACATCGGCATGCCGTAAAATTAGTGTCAGTAACCGCAAAAACTATCTGCAGAAAGAGATAAGCTAGCTTGTACGTCAGACCGAATCATGTTTTAGTTTGTAATGCACCACACAATGCATAGGAAAACAATCTTTATTGATTGAAAATCATGAACAATCATATTACGGTATCTGTAAAGTAATAGCCCACATTTTATGTTTTGTTTGTACACAGCCAGGGTATTTATTGTAGTTGTATTGCTGCATGTATCCTGATTGATATTTAATTGTGATTGGCTGGGGACATTTTTCCAGTTTATTTGGGTAAGCATTCCATTTATGTCAAAACAGCTCAACTCCAAGTTACAAATTTACAGTGCCAAAGTTACGTCGACCTCACTGATTCTGTCACTTCTGTCTGCTCCAACGTTTCACCCTCAGTTCGCGCTGGCTTCTAGAAGCAGCAGTTTATCCTCCGTATATTCAGCTTCAAAAGATAAGGTTGTGAATCCTCATTTGTCAAAAAATCGTCGGCTTTGTTGTCTATTACGAGATCTGCCACAATTAGAAAACACACTCGCGTTTGTTTCCAGGAAGTACGAACACATTTGTTTCCAAAAGTCAGACGTGCCAGCTATGGAAACAGAAATCAATGCCCGGAGGAAATAATTCCTGGCAGTGATTAAAATAACTAAAATACGGTGAATATTGAACATATGAACGTGTCTGTTACTACATTGTATATTATACTTGCAGTGTGTTTCTAAAAAGTTAATGCAGGGTTTTGAAGTTGTTTTAGGCGGCTTTGAAGGTTTTGACGGTGACTACTATTGGTTGCATCTTCAAAGCGTTTTTTTTATCATCTTTAAAAACCTAAATAAAAAAAGACATGTGCTCTTGTCTCTCATAATGATTGTGTACAATAAGCAACATTTTTAAAACAAGTGCAGTTCCCCCTAAAACCGGGGACAGACTTTAATAATAATGATGAATGTGACACTGATCTCTATTCTGCCACTGCAGCATATCGTAAAATGAAAACCAGGCCAGTCAGTGTATGAATAAAATGTTTCTACGACTCACTTCTGAGACAACATGAGACACAGTTGATGGGTCCAACACTTTTAACTGTCTGCAACACTTGGCTTGGAGCAGCCAGTAGCGAACACTCAGAGCGACAGCGGACCTCTTTGTGTCTGTTGTTGCATTTAGTCAGAGGTGGGCAGTAATACGCTACATTTACTCGATTACAATTACTTAAGTAACGTTTTGGATAAATTATACTTTTCAGAGTAGTTTTAATGCAACATACTTTAACTTTTACTTGAGTATTTTTGTGATGAAAAAACGTTACTTTTACTCCATTCCATTAAGTTTATTTCCAATTGTTACATATATTTTTATCACAATTATTCATAATCTATTAATGAAGGCTTGCAAAGACGTATTCATTCATCAGCGAGCTTTCATACGGCAGGCACTGTCACATGACTGTTTGACCAATCCAACTTAAACAGAAGTGACGCTTCACGCCAAACCACTAAT
This sequence comes from Nerophis ophidion, assembly GCF_033978795.1. Lineage (NCBI taxonomy): Eukaryota > Metazoa > Chordata > Actinopteri > Syngnathiformes > Syngnathidae > Nerophis > Nerophis ophidion. The sequence goes on along the minus strand of NC_084612.1, from coordinate 14,267,867 downwards.
CAAATGCAGCCTGAGATTCTGCCAGGGGAGTGACAGACCAGTAGTGAGGAAATGCAAGGCCAACAAGCACAAAGTACAGATATAGGAGCTGAACTGCGTCAGTATTTTAAATTACATGGTAAAATAGAAAAATACTTTTTTAATAAGTGACAGAATTTACCCAAAGAAGACACAATAATTACAGTGGGGCAAAAAAGTATTTAGTCAGCCACCGATTGTGCAAGTTCTCCCAATTAAAGTGATGACAGAGGTCTGTAATTTTCATCATAGGTACACTTCAACTGTGAGAGACAGAATTTGAAAAAAAATCCAGGAATTCACATTGTAAGAATTTTAAATAATTTATTTGTAAATTATGGTGGAAAATAAGTATTTGGTCAACCATTCAAAGCTCTCACTGATGGAAGGAGGTTTTGGCTCAAAATCTCACGATACATGGCCCCATTCATTCTTTCCTTAACACGAATCAATCGTCATGTCCCCTTAGCAGAAAAACAGCCCCAAAGCATGATGTTTCCACCCCCACACTTCACAATAAGTACGGTGTTCTTGGGATCCATCCATCCATCCATCCATCATCTTCCGCTTATCCGAGGTCGGGTCGGGGGGGCAGCAGCCTATGCAGGGAAGCCCAAACTTCCCTCTCCCCAGCCACTTCGTCTAGCTCTTCCCGGGGGATCCCGAGGCGTTCCCAGGCCAGCCGGAAGACATAGTCTTCCCAACGTGTCCTGGGTCTTCCCCATGGCCTCCTAACGGTTGGACGTGCCCTAAACACCTCCCTAGGGAGGCGTTCGGGTGGCATCCTGACCAGATGCCCGACCCACCTCATCTGGCTCCTCTCGATGTGGAGGAGCAGCGGCTTTACTTTGAGTTCCTCCCGGATGGCAGAGATTCTCACCCTATCTCTAAGGGAGAGCACCGCCACCCGGCGGAGGAAACTCATTTCGTCAGCTTGTACCCGTGATCTTATCCTTTCGGTCATGACCCAAAGCTTTTGACCATAGGTGAGGATGGGAACGTAGATTGACCGGTAAATTGAGAGCTTTGCCTTCCGGCTCAGCTCCTTCTTCACGGTGTTCTTGGGATGCAACTCAGTATTCTTCTTCCTCCAAACACGACGAGTTGAGTTTATACCTAAATGGATACATGGATGATACAGCAGAGGATTGGGAAAATGTTATGTGGTCAGATGAAACCAAAATAGAACTTTTTGGTATAAACTCAACTCGTCGTGTTAGGAGGAAGAAGAATACTGAGTTGCATCCCAAGAACACCATACATACTGTGAAGCATGGAGGTAGAAACATCATGCTTTGGGGCTGTTTTTCTGCTAAGGGGACAGGACGATTGATCCGTGTTAAGGAAAGAATGAATGGAGCCATGTATCGTGAAATTTTGAGCCAAAACCTCCTTCCATCAGTGAGAGCTTTGAATGGTTGACCAAATACTTATTTTCTACCATAATTTACAAATAAATTATTTAAAATTCTTACAATGTGAATTCCTGGATTTTTTTTCACATTCTGTCTCTCACAGTTGAAGTGTACCTATGATGAAAATTACAGACCTCTGTCATCATTTTAAGTGGGAGAACTTGCACAATCGGTGGCTGACTAAATACTTTTTTGCCCCACAGTACGTGACATGAGAAAAACTGGTAAGCAGACACCTCCTAAAACAGTTGACTGAAAAAGTGATCTTTGCATATGTCTGAGGATCCGAATAAAACAAAAAACATATAGAGATCTAAAAGAGAACACCCACCTGTGATTGTGACAAAGGTGTTCCCCTCCTCCCCCAGCAAAGGGTTGACAAGTCGGCAGCTGTAGTTGCTGTTCGGCTCCAGCACCACCGTCAACATGCTGGTCAGAGAAAACAGCCCTTGGTCGTTGGCCACCACCGCTGTGGTGATGTTGTCCGTCAGGTTGTGGCCACTCCCGTCTTGCCATACCACGTCTGCTACCGGGTAGCCTCCGTAGGCATCACAGGTTAGGGCCACCTTATCGCCCGGCCGAAGGTTGGATGTTGACTCCAAAGTCACTACGGGCTTGGAGTAAGGAGCTGGATAAAAGATGGGAGATGACTATTCAAAAAGGGTAAACGTAGGAAGTGGTTGAATTTTGAAAGGATATGGTGACATCGAATAATCCTCTAAGCAGCATGAGGCACCTTGGGATTTGTTTGATAAGATTCCTGTTAGAGTGTAAATAACATTTAGTGTGCTTAGCATGAAATGGGGTTTTATGATCCCACATGACATCTGTAGCACATGGCGGCGCTGTATCTCAGCACTCTCCAGAGAAGGAGGTGGGCCTGGAAGAAATTGGCAGGCTTGGAGATTTGGGAAGACCCAGGCTGTAGTGTAGGCGGGTAGGGGTAAATTGTCAGCTCGGGCTAAAATCCCAAATCCCTTGAGCTGAAATACAAGTACAGAAGAGGAAGAGAAAAGAGGCTGCTGTATTCCCAGAGCCAATCACGGTACAGCAAACAACGGGGTGGTGCTGAGACGGAGATGATTGAAGTTAGTCTGACCTGCTTTGTGAGAAGATGACTTTTTGACATGGAAATTAGATTTACTGTTCTTTCTGCTAACTTCCTCTACTGTCAGCATCAGGCACATTTCCATTGAGATTTGCTCGTTTGCATCTGCAGCAGGAAGGAAATATACGATGCGAACTGTGAATGTGGTTTAAAAATAGCAACATCTATAAATCTAATGCATAAAATGGAACCAATTTGTCACTGTTGGCGACATTGTTTTCCTTCTCGCCAGCTAGCAGGGAGAGAAAAAAAAACATTATTCATTAACACTACCTAATGCACATCCATCCTTGGAGAATAGAGCGACTCTCAATGGATATAAAAATGTGTGGGGAAAAAAGGCATTGCATCTCATTCTAAATATAAAAAATAAGTCTCCGCATTGAGGAGGGTGGCCCACATGGGCATTTAAAGAGCCAGGACGTTACTAAAGCCTGATTGACCAAAACAACAGCTAATAATCCGAGTCAGCGTCTATTGACCACAACAAAGGCCACAATCAGCGCTTATTGACCAGACACACAACTAGCCAGCCCCGAGGAAGCTGTTTATCTCATGTTTATGTCCTGCAAGGTATGGATGCAGGTAAGTACCCATAGCATTATACGACTATGCCATTAATGGATGAGTGCAGATCTTAATATGTTGAGCTCTTATTTAATTATGTCATTATCCACACGACATTAGATTACTTACAACATGCCAAAACAGAGAGACAATCAAGCTACTCATCAATAGTCATCTGTCTAAGGACATTACTTGCGAAATTACAAGTGATTCTTTCCAGGTCTTTCCTTGTCAAAGGATGTCTTTCACACCTTAAGCGTAAAATACAAGTTTTTGCGGTTACTGTTAGGGGAGGGAATCTTTAAGCCCCTCACAATTCGATTACGATTCAAGAGCTACAATTCGATTAAAATTCGATTATCGATGCATCGTTTATTTCTGTATATTGATGCAGTTTTACTTTTTTTTTGTTTCACTTAATAAGCGTGTATTAATTGCAACTTAAAAAAAAATATTCATTTGGAAAAAGAAACAGTTAAATTAATTCCCACATTTATTAAATCAATGGAAAAGTGTGCAAAACTGGAACATAATTGCCCACTAATAAAGGAGCTGGTTGGATCTCTCGGTGAGGTGGCTCGCTGCAGTCAGCAACATTTTATAACTATCTGCATTATTATATTTACAATAAATAAATCGATGATTGATTACTGACGTTTACAAATCAATTCTATAATTGTCCATATCCGAATTGGGATTGATTGATTGATTGAAACTTTTATTAGTAGATTGCACAGTACAGTACATATTCCGTACAATTGACCACTAAATGGTAACACCCAAATAAGTTTTTGAAGTTGTTTAAGTCGGGACCACGTAGATCAATTCACGATGCATCTAAAAATAAATTATTTCTCCCACCTCTCGTTACTATTCAGTATTACGTAGTCATACTATACAATTTGAGGGGCTTTTGAATCTTCTGCAGTTTAAGGAAGCCAACTCACTTTTCACCAGTACAAGGATTTTAAAATAAAAGTCAGAAAATACGACATGTACAAGATTGGTACCGTTCACATTTGAACCGATATGGTATTGATTCCAAGTACGTTTGTGTGTGTTAATAAATGTTAATTGTTTGATGATGAAATTAAATGTTTTAAAATCACATTTAAATTGAGCTGATTATTATAACTGTACTGTCCAGTTATTATTGTTTTGTTAATACATCTGAATATTTTCTGCAAGGCAGCTGCTAGCTATCTATGGCAGTGTTTTTCAACCACTGTGCCGCGGCACACTAGTGTGCCGTGATATACAGTCTGGTGTGCCGTGGGAGATTATGTAATTTCACCTAATTGGGTTAAAAATATTTTTTTGCAAACCAGTAATTATAACCCGAAAATAATGTGTCGTTGTTTAGTGTGTGTGTTGTCCAAAGCTCAGCAGAGTAGCCGTGTAATACTCTTCCATATCAGTAGGTGGCAGCAGGTAGCTAATTGTTTTGTAGATGTGGGAACGTGGTTTGTCGTAATCACAATATGCGGGAGGCAGCGTGCAGGTAGAAAGGTACCTAACGCTAAAACCAAAAATAAACAAAAGGCGATGGCTGCTAAGAAAAAGCATTGAAGCTAAAGGTTGCAAAGTAAACAAAAACAGAATGCTGGACGACAGCAAAGACTTACAGCGTGTGGAGCAGTCGGCGTCCACAAAGTACATCTGTACATGACAATCAACTATGTCCCCACCAAGAAGGATAGCGACCGCACAACTTAAATAGTCTTGGTTGCGAAAACAAAGCACTTGCAGGAAATAGCGTTCAAGGAAGACATCAAACTGCAATAGGAAAATACCAACAAAACAGGAAAAAACACAAAAATAGGAGCGCAAGACAAGGACTACACGAAATCACCAAAAAAACCTCCAAATAAGTAAGGGCGTGATGTAACAGGTGGTGACAGTACACCTACTTTGAGACAAGAGCTATAGTGATGCATAGTTGGTTATGGTTTAAAGTCATATCCAACAATTGCGACAATGACTTTTTATTGTCAATATCGGCTCCTGACTTTCATTTTTGTTATGTTTTCTGCTGGTAGGTGTGCCTCGGGATTTTTTCAATGAAAAAAATGTGCCTCTGCTTAGAAAAGGTTGAAAAACACCGATCCATGGTATGTTGTCTTACAAAGAAGTAGCTTTTTCCAAGAAGGTGAATGTGTTATGTTGCACCCTACAAAGTGTTTATACTGTCATCTGTTTGATTTTAAGATTCATCTTAGTTGAAGTTTTTATTATTAAATTTTAGGGTGTTGAAATTGCTATGTAAAATCGCTAATGCTAATAGTAGCGTTACTACGCATCAAAGTGCATTTTGGAGAAGTGGAGCCTTACTTTACGTTTGAGTATTTTGTACCTAGCGCACTTGCTTTGTTGGGGTTGAAAATTACTTTGAAGGGAGTTTGGGTGAGTCCGCCCTGAGTTCTGGTTGAGTGATTGTTTCCCTGAGCCGGTGTTTAGTCTGCAACTGAAATGACAGGTATGCAACCGGACGTGATGTCACATGCAACAAAGGTAACAACACCGTTTGATTTTAAATGACTCCATAAACGGTAGCATTAATGGAATTTGTCGGTGCCTATAAAAGTACTGAATTCGTTACCCACCCCTAACAAAAGGTTAATTGGCTTCTAAAATAGCATTAAGCACATACAGTCAATTAATAACTTTCCACCATACTTACTTGGTTGTGGTGATAAAGCACAGCACCATATTGAACGCATCAGTCAAAACTAAACATTATAATCAAATAGAACTGTATTTAATAGTGGTTTGTGGGTCTGGTATGGAGGTTGAGTATTTGTCTAACTTAGAAGGTAGTAGTACAGCATGTTGAGCAGTGTGGGCCTACAGTTTGAATGCCTATAATCACTGCCCACACTGCCTATATTGTAAGGAATATTGTAAGGAATAACCATAGTGCTTTGTTAACCTCAAATAAGGTCGTATAATTTATACGTGTATAGAAATGTTGTTTTAGTGTGCATTCTCACCGGCCACCTGCAGGATCAAAGCAGCGCTGCCGTAGTCCCGCACCCTGACAAAGCAGGTGTAGCTGCCTTCGTCGGCCACCGCCACCTTCCTCAGCAGCAGGGAAGCGTTGCCCAGGCGCAGCTCAGCCGGGAAGAGGCTGGTACGGTTGACAAAGTTGTAGGACTGGTCGGCTAGCTGATCGCGTCCCTCGCTGTAGCCGTACACGCTGCGCTTCGTTTCGGTCAGCTGCCAGAAGACCGTCACATCGGACTCGTTGAAGGGCCCGGCAGCATTGAAGGAGCAGTTGAGGATGGCGTCCTTGCCATGCAGCGCCACCACTGGCTGGTCGGGAACGTGCACGTCCATTAGAGCTACAAGAAAGGCAAAGGAGCACATGAGTGATACCGAGCAATAATAGAGGTAAATGGTGTGTCCCAAAGAACAGTGACTAAAGACAAATGTCAGCTGTACACCAGGGATATTCAACTGAATTGTTTTGGGCGCCACATTTCCAGAAAACTAAGGACCACGAGCGGACCGTACATCTCCCTTCAAATTAAGTCTTATTTCGTATATTCCAGAAAAGCAGCGTTTCATTTTTATCTATTTATTTTGTCAGACTTAGACCTTGAACTTGGACCTTCATCAAACCAGCTAGTTAAAGATCATCTCTATGACAGCAGTGTTGTGTGGGCCTAGGCCGATAACAAGTTTTGTTGGACAATATATTGACTTACAAATTATTGCCAATAAACAATATTATTGCCGTTATTTTTTTTTTGACCAAATTAACCACTGATGTAATGATCATACATATAGTAATAGAAGTATACCATTTCAAATGCAGTTAACTTGTAATTCTTGTACTTTTTAGATTGTAATTAAATTTTGAAATACAAAGTTAAATAAAACACACAAATAGATTAAAATACGATATACTGTCTGTAAGCAACATTTTGCCCTTGAATGGAAAATCACAAGCAAAATCAAGAAAATAGGTTCAGTCTCATTGAGGACGGTAGGACCCTTCTACATAACCAAAACAATAAACAAAATGATCACGGTTATTATTATTATTGTGGTATTGTTGAATGTAGTCAAAAAATACTTATACACACACACTAAAATCTTTAACCAAACTGTACTTATTTTAATAAATACAATAAATAGACGTAATATAACTTTTTTGGCAGAGGAAACATCACATATTGTTGTGGCTTCATAAGAGCCATATTATTTTTATTTCTGTGTTTAAACATGTGTATCTTTTATTTTAAAGTGTAAATGGTGATCACTTCCGATTTATGAGACGTCCTGTGAGTTTACTTCCTGTTGAACGGAATTCGTCAGTTTCAAATTGACATTGTCGAGTTCATCGATCACTCCGTGCAAAAACAGCGCATACTTTAAGTTTAATGGGAACACCAGGGCTGCGAATCTTTGGGTGTCCCACGATTGGATTCAATATCGATTCTTGGGGTCACGATTCGATTCAAAATCAAATTTTTTTTTTCAATTCAACACTATTCTCAATTCAGAAACGATTTTTTCCCGATTTAAAATGATTCTCTATTCATTCAATACATAGGATTTCAGCAGGATCTACCCCAGTCTGGTGACATGCAAGCAGAGTAGTAGATTTTTGTAAAAAGCTTTTATAATTGTAAAGGACAATGTTTTATCAACTGATTGCAATAATGTAAATTTGTTTTAATTATTAAACAAACCAAAAATATGACTTATTTTATGTTTGTGAAAATATTGGACACAGTGTGTTGTCAAGCTTATGAGATGCGATGCAAGTGTAAGCCACTGTGACACTATTGTTCTTTTTTTTATTTTTATAAATGTCTAATGTTGATGTAAATGAGCGATTTTTATGATGAAATTATAACTAATATTGATACTGTTGTTGATAATATTCATTTTTGTTTCACTACTTTTGGTTTGTTCTGTGTCGTGTTTGTGTCTTCCCTTAATTGCTCTGTTTATTGCAGTTCTGAGTGTTGCTGGGTCAGGTTTGGTTTTGGAATGTGATTGCATTGTTATGGTATTGCTGTGTATTGTTTTATTGGATTGATAAAAAAAAAAATAACGATTTTTAAAAAATGAAAATCGATTCTGAATCGCACATGAGAATCGTGATTCAAATTCGAATCGATTTTTTTCACACACCCCTAGTGAATACTGTAGCTCAGTTGTGTAGACAGTAATGTGTTTGTACAAGTATAGATCAGGGAATGACGTTTCGAAATGGGGAAAGACGTTAATGTCTGTTGTCAGTCAGTCCGTATCAAAGTGCAAATACGAATGACGGTTCTTTAATCATTTAAATTTCATATGGTAATACTAACTGTTGGGAGCTTTAAAGCGGTTATTATTACCACCTTTTTGTAGTACAAACGCCCGCAGCCGCAGAAACCGATGGAAGAGCGTTACCGCTTTTGCAGATCGTCTCGCTTGCCGAACACACACACAATAAAAACACAAAGACAAACTTCAATATGAACGTAAGAACTCTGGCCCTGCCTCACCTCACAAACGCGTGCAGCTGCTAAAACCGAAACCAAGGGCTACCTTGAGGAATGTCTTAGTTATGCAAATCACATATTTGGCCGCAGTGTTCTATCTTTGCTAGCAAGGTTAAAAGGTCAATGCAAGGATTTGCCAATGTGTTTACAGTGATCTAAGTTTCTTTTCACAACAGGAGCACTCTAATATTTTTGGGAATCGTCTTCCAAGTTTTTAACTGAACTCGGGGCCGGTAGAGAGTCATTACCGGGCCGGATCTGGCCATAGGGCTGCCAGTTGAATAGCACTGCTGTACACTGTACATTACATTTGTGGGTTGTGCTCAAAATGCTTTGGATATAAAGCTAGCATTTATGTAAAGGAATACCCTTTGATTCTCATAATCATTACACACATTGTAAATGAGTTATTGCTATGACCTGCACAACGTTTTGCTTGACACCAGCCATGTTATTACATGCAAAAGTTTTTCATGCATGATCTTGTCAGTATGGGTACTACATGTTATGATGATTCGGCACAAGTCCTTAAAGTTACAGTGAGTGTTTTGTAGAGTGCATTGAGCTGTGTGATAAACAAATCTGACTTATGGGGGTCACATGTTGGTGTTTAATAACAGCACCACCAAAATAATAGCACAAACAACACAGTGGTGATGCATGTTTTGACAAAACTCTCCCTTTCGTGTGAAGCGGTTTAAGAGCAAAAGAGTTAGCCAACACAAACAATGACTGTCTGACATAAGTAACAAGCTTGGAAACATTAACAAAAAAAACTTGCTTTGAATCCACTTTGCACATTAATAGCGGAAATATATATTCACACCATTTTCCATTCAGGCCATATCATGTTTAATGGGGATATCTAAAGCCTCTTACCCAGAGTGCCCACCAAATTGTTGCATCAGAGCAATAGCAGAAGAACAGGTAATGATCTCAGTGAAGACGGGGCCGAAAATCCAGCATTCAGACAACTAGATATATGGCGTCAACACATGCGTCTGGTAAGACGCACAAACTGCTCACCAAGCAGCGACAAATGTTCTCAATACAACAAAACGAGAGAAGTTAAGAAGTTCACAACCGCTGTTGCACCTAAGTTGTCTCATTGACACTACTTCTGAAGACGGAATATTGGGAGAACAACGAAAGTGACACAGAAATAAATCACAGCTTTACCAATAAGGTTTATAACAGAGTAGGGCTGCGGGATATACTGATAATACCAGTATTATACAAACCCCGTTTCCATATGAGTTGGGAAATTGTGTTAGATGCAAATATAAATGGAATACAATGATTTGCAAATCCTTTTCAACCCATATTCAATTGAATGCACTACAAAGACAACATATTTGATGTTCAAACTCATAAAATTTATTTTTTTTGCAAATAATATTAACTTATAATTTCATGGGTGCAACACGTGCCAAAGTAGTTGGGAAAGGGCATGTTCACCACTGTGTTACATCACCTTTTCTTTTAACAACAAATAATAAACGTTTTGGAACTGAGGAAACTAATTGTTGAAATTTTGAAAGTGGAATTCTTTCCCATTTTTGTCTTATGTAGAGCTTCAGTCGTCCAACTATCCGGGGTCTCTGCTGTCGTATTTTATGCTTCATAACGCGCCACACATTTTCGATGGGAGACAGGTCTGGACTGCAGACGGGCCAGGAAAGTACCCGCACTCTTTTACTACGAAGCCACGCTGTTGTAACACGTGGCTTGGCATTGTCTTGCTGAAATAAGCAGGGGTGTCTATGATAACATTGCTTGGATGACAACATATATTGCTCCAAAACCTGTATGGACCTTTGAGCATTAATGGTGCCTTCACAGATGTGTAAGTTACCCATGCCTCAGGCACTAATACACCCCCATACCATCACAGATGCTGGCTTTTGAACTTTGCACCTATAACAATCCGAATGGTTATTTTCCTCTTTGTTCTGGAGGACACCACGTCCTCTGTTTCCAAATTAAATTTGAAATGTGGACTTGTCAGACCACAGAACACTTTTCCACTTTGCATCAGTCCATCTCAGATGAGCTCGGGCACAGCGAAGCCGGGGGCGTTTCAGGGTGCTGTTGATAAACAGGTTTGGCTTTGCATAGTAGAGTTTTAACTTGCACTTACAGATGTAGCGACTGACAGTGGTTTTATGAAGTGTTTCTGAGCCCATGTGGTGATATCCTTTACACACTGATGTTGGTTTTTGATGCAGTACCGCCTGAGGGGTCAAAGGTCCGTAATATCATTGCTTATGTGCAGGGATTTCTCCAGATTCTTTGAACCTTTTGATGATTTTACAGATCATAGATGGTAAATCCTTAAATTCCTTGCAATAGCTTGTTGAGAAATGTTGTTCCAAAACTGTTCGACGATTTGCTTACAAAGTGGCGACCCTTTTCCCATCCTTGTTTGTGAATTACTTATCATTTCATGGAAGCTGTTTTATACCCAATCATGGCACCCACCTGTTCCCAATTAGCCTGCATACCCGTGGGATGTTCCAAATAAGTGTTTGATGAGCATTTCTCAATTTTATCAGTATTTATTGCCACATTTCCCAACTTTCCTCAATTTTATCAGTATTTATTACCACCTTTCCCAACTTCTTTGTCACGTGTTGCTGGCATCAAATTCAAAAGTAAATGATTTTTTGCAAAAAAAAAAATGTTTATCAGTTTGAACATGAAATATGTTGTCTTTGTAGCATATTCAACTGAATATGGGTTGAAAATGATTTGCAAATCATTCTATTCCGTTTATATTTACATCTAACACAATTTCCCAACTCATATGGAAACAAGGTTTGTACTTAATAGCGGTATATTTTAGACAGCGGCATATATTTGAGACAATTCTGCCATACCGTTATCTTTTGATGTGCCTTTTTTACGGCTGTTTACTCTTCTCTGCAACTGACGTGCCATGCTGCCCAAACAAATGTTAAAGGGGAACTGCACTTTTTTTTAAAAATGTTGCCTATCTTTCACAATCATTGTGAGAGACACGACAATGGATGTTTTTTTTAAATGCATTGTAAATTTTAAATAAATGTGATAATATGTTCGCTTATAATGGAACCTATGAGAGGCACTCAATTCTGCCAATGAGGCCCTTGAAAACACATCCAAACACCTCCATTAGGGTTTTATGATGTAATTATCAGTGTAATGTAATAACGGGCCCATTTATAATACCATTTAATATTTATGGATTTTGATCATTTTAACCATATTGCGATGCATTCATTCAAAAAACATGTCACAATGATTTTTTTTCTTTTCTTCATCATTGATTATTACTCACTGTGGACTTCGTGAGAGACAAAAAACATAGTAAAACATCACTAAGTGTACAAGGTCTGCTGTAATTAGGATGCTGACTGCTGGGATGTTTATATATTCCCATTTAGATGAAGAATGGCTCGTAATCCTAGCAAATAAACTAGCGTCTTTATGTGTCCTTTGTTTCCAAAATGGCTGTCAAAGTGTACCAACTTGTCGGATTACAGCTATCTACTTTTCCGGTGAGAGGCATGATTCATAGTGTGATCTACAACAAATGGGGGTACGCGTACCCCTGGGGGTACTTGATGGTAGGCCAAGGGGTACGTGAGATTTTTTTTTAATATTCTAAAAATAGCAACAATTCAAAAATCCTTTATAAATATATTTATTGAATAATACTTCAACAAAATATGAATGTAAGTTCAAAAACTGAGAAAAGAAATGCAACAATGCAATATTCAGTGTTGACAGCTACATTTTTTGTGGAAATGTTTCATAAATATTGATGTTAAAGATTTCTTTTTTTGTGAAGAAATGTTTAGAATTAAGTTCATGAATCCAAATGGATCTCTATTGCAATCCCCGAAGAGGGCACTTTAAGTTGATGATTACTTCTATGTGTAGAAATCTTCATTTATAACAGAATCACTTATTTATTTTTCAACAAGTTTTTAGTTATTTTTATATCAGTTTTTTTCCAAATAGTTCAAGAAAGACCACTACAAATTAGCAATATTTTGCACTGTTATACGATTTAATAAATCAGAAACTGATGACATAGTTCTGTATTTTACTTCTTTATCTCTTTTTTTCAACCAAAAATGCTTTGCTCTGATTAGGGGGTACTTGAATTAAAAAAAATGTTCACAGGGGGTACATCACTGAAAAAAGGTTGAGAACCACTGATCTAAAATAAACTTCCAAGGAGCAGGGAAGTGAGGAAGCAGCAGACCACTCAATAATCTTAACATCGGCACACATGATACAGATCACGTCACCGCTATAAATAGTTTGTCAGGTATGGGCAAACTGTCGTCCGAGGGCCACAATCCGGCCTGCCAAATATTGGAATAAAATTAGGCAAAGATCTGTTTTAAGAATTGCCACAACAAAACTGATACTAGACTTCTGCACATTGGCAAAAAAAAGGGTGATCAACAACACTACTCCCACTGAAAGAGAATGTAAGTATTAACTCTGTAATACCATTTTTGTGATTGTTTGAGGTTCTTATATGATATTGTTGAAAATAGATGTATAGTCCATAATTGGGAAATCTACTCTTCGTTCCAACAGATATGATAAACTTTCAAATGCATCATGTGTTCACCCAGCCTGTGTGTCAAATTTCAAAAGCCAATGAGGCCCCTGAGCCAAAAGGTTTGCCCATCCCTGGCTTATAATAACAGTATAACAACAACAAGGAAATAGAGGACTTCCCATTGGCTCCTTGGTAAACTGACTTTTATTTACGTTTATTTAATATTTAGAAAGCATTAAAAAAAATCCATCCGTCGTCATGTCTTTTATAATAATTGTGAACGATAGGCACACTAACAGAAAGTGTGCAGTTCCTCTTTAAGTTCGTAAATTGAGGTCCAACTGTATTCTAACTAATTAAAAAGAACACAAAGTGACAACAAACATGTATATAAAATAAAGTAGCTAATATTTTAACTTGACTACCTGTGACCCATTTTTGGCCCCCACTGCAAGTTTGAGAAACCCTGCCTTAAAAGATCAAGTGAAGGTGTTTGAAATGTCTGCTGGATCTGCTTCAGACAGAGCAAATTTGTTTGTGCAACACAGCAGTTGCAAAAAGGGGATTATGACAATCGTGGAAAAGCTAAAAACTCTTGAGTGTACATTTTTTAAACAAAGCAAAATGTGTATGCTTGTATTGAAAAGCTGTTTGCGCAGCGTATTGTTTTTCTAGAGAAGAAATATGCGGTATAATTATTCGGGATTAGTGGCCATCTCTGGCAGACGTTCACGAGTCAGCGTTTCCCACTGATCCATGTCTGCTCCTGTACAACACCGGGACACTCATCAACATCACAGGGGAAGGACGGGGAAAAAAGTAGGGCTCAGGAGTCCTGATGCTCAGTGTTTCTAAATGTTATAATCAGGGCGGCAGTTTTGCCTCCTCACCCTTTTTTGAACTCCATCAGACGGCTCCCGTCAGCATTGACTCACTTTGTTATGGGCGATATTTGTGGAATGTATAGAGGTGCTTTATCAACTACCCAATTAACAACAAACAAGTCTTTCATCTGAGCGGGTCCATGTTTAGTCGACAACTGCCGAGTCCAGGCAGATTTTTTACACTTATGTTCAGCAAATCTCAACAAGGTAGACCTTAGTACTGAAACATTAACAGTGCCACCCATTGGCCAACTATACAGCTGCAGTGTTATGCAGGAGGAAAAAAAGATGCCTCTGTAATCCTTTTCTCTGTTTATAGTTTTTAGAAAGTGCAATAACATTTTATAAGGACAGAGTGGATGGAGTGTCACCTTGATAACTGAAAAAGTTAATGGAATAAAGCGTGTTTTGTTTCCGCAATGGAGGTTTGATGGGCAGGCAATTTCTGCAGTTGGAATTCAAATGTTGCTCAAAGAAATTTGGACCTCGAGCAGCCTTGACCAACCTCTCAAGGTTGCTGCTCATGCAAAAACAAACCAAAAAATAAAGTGTTTTCTGGTACTGGGGTTGCCGTGGAGATTTCCTAGAACGTAAAATATTATGTTTATAAGCTTTCCTGTCCAGAAACTGAACTACAACTGTACAGGAGGAGTTAGTTGGGCGGAACTCATCCAGCATTAGGTGAGCATTTGTGATGTCTCCACAAGGGAAGGGAGTCCTGATTGAACTTTGCGTAAGTCCTGATTGAACTTTGCGTAAGATTTACTTTTAAAAATTATTGTAAGTATTTGCACGCAAATGATTTAAGTAAAATTTAATGCTGCAATATCAAGTAACACCCACTTGCCATTATCAAGTTAATTGTACTTACCATATAACATAACAGTTGTGAAGATGTTAAGTAACAGTCACTTAATTACATCCAAGTTTTAAGTTATATTTATTTAAACAAATTAAGTCTACTTGCTTTTCATCGGCGGGAACACCATCTTTAAGTACATTTTATATACCACATTTCCTTGAATAGCCGTCGCAGCGTTGATTATTTTAAAACCTCTTTTCACTCCTGTGTGTATCAATGGCGTGCAAGAATTATAAGAGTATCGTAGAAAGGACTTTGGCAAAATATTATACTGCGGCCGCGGCACGGTGGTTGGGGACCACTGCTCTTCAGCATGTAACAGCAGCTAATTCTTCGCAATGCTGTCCATGTGGCGGAAGGACACATGCGTTTCACTGTTTCTTATTCGAGATTGCAATGCATACTTGATCAACAGCCATACCTTTTACACTGACGGTTGTGAATTAAACAACTTTAAAATTCTTACTAATATGCGCCACACTCTGTGAACCCACACCACACACATTTCTGATAAACATCGACTCTGTAACACATTATAAACGCAAGTTAAGAATTACCCATAATGCCACCTTGCAGTGCTCTGTGAAGTGATCCAAACGGCCGGAGCAGAGCCAGTCGGTCAGAGCCTGTTGTGCTGTGCGCATGCGTCGTCGTGCATGCGTTTCAAAACACTAGATTTTCAGAGTAAAGTTTATGTAATATTTTTAGGCTTATGTATGTACAACTATTAAACATTTAAATAGTATGAGAAAACATAAGTAAAAGTTACTCTTCTCCCATAATTCATGTATTACGTTGATAAAATGTTTAATTTTACTTAAGAAACTCTAGTTCTTACTGAATGTTAAAAATGTTAGGTATAAATTATGACGGTTACTCTAATAGAGTTTACAGCTCCAAAAAGTCACTTTTTTCAGTGTGTGGTCATTGGAAAGAAAAAAATAGAAACCTTTCCCTCTTGTTTTTACACCTCCACATCATCCTCTTCCCGATGCCTTTTTTTAAACGGGCGACCTACGTCTACACTGGGGCCTACACAGGCACTTTGTGTGGTCATGCTGAACCTGCACTTGGAAAAGGAACATAGCGACTAAATTTTGGAATCTACATCAAAGGCAGGAGAGAAAAGCAAGCAGCAAGCGGGGATGGCTGACGTCACAGAAAAGCGAGCATCTGATGTCCCATTTGTCAGAGGTGAAACACCAAGTGAGGCATATCCCTGCATGCACTGTGTTTGTTTTTGATTTTGCATGCTCTTTTAGTCACTGCTCTGACCATGCAGTCTCCAAAGACACAAGACTATACGGTCGATTTGTGGCAATAGAGCCACAAATCGACGACACATCAGAAGTTTGCCACAAAATAGTGAGGAAGAACCAGACAGCTGAAAGATCGGGACCATGTTCGCCACAAAATGTATAGTGGAAGATGTGCTGCTGACCAGTAGGGATGGGGATCTGAAACCAGTTCAGGTTGAGAACTGATTCCACTGATTTTGTTAATGATTAGGTTCTTGATTTTGGTTGTCAGTCACCACTAATGACGTCAATTAGCAGTACAAACGCTGGAGCCTTCTCAGCTGCATTCGGGCGGAAGGCGCAGTATACCCTGGACAAGTCACCACCTCATCCTAGGGGCCAATACAGATAGACAGACAACATTCAAACTCACATTCACACACTAGGGCCAATTTAGTTTTGCCAATCAACCTATCCCCAAGTGCATGTCTTTTGAGGTTGGAGGAAGCCGGAGTACCCGGAGGGAACCCACATAGTCACAAGGAGAACATGCAAACTCCACACAGAAAGACCCCGAGCACAGGATCAAATTGAGAACCTTCGTATTGTGAGGCACGCGCACTAACCCCTCTTCCACCGAGCTGAAAAGGGGCAACTTGCAATTTATAAAAGGGAGGAAATACCAGAAAAAAATATCACACGCAACATGTGGTAACTTTGAATTAATGAGATGTTTTTGATTCCCTACAAGCCGGAAGTGAATTTCCCCTCAGCAGCAGCAGCGGCAGGTAACTAACGGACTAACACTGCCTATCATGTTAGCGCTTCATTGTAAAACCCGCTGTTATTAACTGTCAACATGAAAAGAATGCTTCTCATGCATTACATGACATTACGCTTCCTCTCAGGTCAGAGATATTATCCACTGCTGGAGACACCTTAATTGAATGCTAAAAGGGTTACACTTGTATTGCGCTTTTCTACCTTCAAGGTACTCAAAGCGCTTTGACACCATTTCCACATTCACACATACTTCCGCACACTGATGGTGGGAGCAAGGCCCTAACCACGACCCATCAGGAGCAAGGGTGAAGTGTCTTGCTCAAGGACACAACGGATTTGACGAGGTTGGTAGTAGGTGGGGATCGAACCAGTAACAGGTTGCTGGGGAGCTACTTTTCAATTGACCAAGTCGAAGGGATTTACCTCATACATATACTGTATATATATACATATATATGTGTATAAATATATATATGCATATATATATAATATAAAATATCTGTTTCCAACTGTGGTCCATATGGGCCACAGCGGTAGTCAGTTGTAATACAGTTTTCCACCACTTGTGGCAGTAATGACGATATCAAACAAACATAATATTTCTGGAGCTTCAGTGACAAAATGTCTTAAGCGCAAAAATTATGACCGAAGTTGTATTTTCATACTTACATTCTACAGCTTAGTTAAGACACATTCATTATTAGTTTAGTTGATTTATTTGTGTAGTATGTGTTAGTATTTGTATGTAATATTCCCTAATTTAGTTAATGTATCTTTCGTCAGTTATTTATGAGTGCCTTCTTATACAGTATATTTGGTAAGTCCCTAATTCTTCTAATCAGCCTGACCTAACCCTAAGGTTTATGTGTTAAATAAAAAAACTCTGAGTAAGTCAGATAAAATATTCAATATGTTTAAAAATAACAGTAAAATTACTACTATCCATCCATCCATCCATTTTCTACCGCTTATTCCCTTTCGGAGTCGCGGGGGGCGCTGGCGCCTATCTCAGCTACAATCGGGCGGAAGGCGGGGTACACCCTGGACAAGTCGCCACCTCATCGCAGGGCCAACACAGATAGACAGACAACATTCACACTCACATTCACACACTAGGGCCAATTTAGTGTTGCCAATCAACTTATCCCCAGGTGCATGTCTTTGGAAGTGGGAGGAAGCCGGAGTACCCGGAGGGAACCCACGCATTCACGGGGAGGACATGCAAACTCCACACAGAAAGATCCCGAGCCTGGATTTGAACCCAGGACTGCAGGACCTTCGTATTGTGAGGCAGACGCACTAACCCCTCTGCCACCGTGAAGCCCAAATTACTACTATAGTGTGAATATTTGATTGGGTTTCGGGCCCTTCTGTAGGTCAAAAAGGTAAAGTACCCCTGATGAAGATCACAAAAAAGTGTTTTAAATATAGAAACATATTTAATATGACCCTTTTAAGTGGATATACGTGTTTTCTGGACATCCCTGGTGGCCAATGGATGAATGAAATGTATTCGTGTTTGGTGTTTTTCAAGTAGGATATTTAGAGTGGTCAAAATAAAACATTGGAATTTCCTAGGTTTTCTTCGCAAAGTATTAATATTTATACTTGCATATAGTGTATACAAACGTACAGTGCAACCTCGATTTTTTAATTCCTCCTTTTGCAAACTTTTTGATTCAGAAACTTTTAAAAAGAGCCAAACGTGCCTCAATGTGTGAACCATGCCTCTGTGTACGAACACTTCATTCAGTCATTCATTTTGTTTCACACTTGCAGATGAAAAGCCGGTCGCAGCATTTTGAGGGAGGCCAGCCCTCCATGTCACTTACACGTACACTACTAGTCACTTCTCAGCGCTTCAGCGTGGGTGCCTTTCGTGTGTTTTCCCCTTTGGACAAGTTTTGTCTTTTTTTCTAACTCAATATGAGTTCCAAAATGCCAACAGAC
Source organism: Nerophis ophidion (assembly GCF_033978795.1). Taxonomy (NCBI): domain Eukaryota; kingdom Metazoa; phylum Chordata; class Actinopteri; order Syngnathiformes; family Syngnathidae; genus Nerophis; species Nerophis ophidion. The sequence continues at coordinate 14,248,980 of NC_084612.1, read as the reverse complement.
CAGCGTGGAAAAAAGAGAAATGTGGAGTTAAAAAAAAATACTATTTTCAAGGAGTACATTAATGGTGCTCGGGTGCTTGGAAAATGACAAAGCATCCTTTGTACCACAGCAAGCTTCAATTGTGATAAGACCAGACCTTAGTGGAAAAAATATTCCATAGCAGACTTATTTCACGGTGGACGGAAGACTACCTCTCGTTCAGCAGCGTCTTTCAAACACCACACTTGAACACACGGCCCCTTCCCCTGGCTCTCCCTCTGTTTGTCTGCTCTGGTCTAGCCAGCTCCTGCTTTGTCGATGGTTAAAGGCCTACTGAAACCCACTACTACCCACCACGCAGTCTGATAGTTTATATATCAATGATGAAATATTAACATTGCAAAACATGCCAATACAGCCTTTTTAGTTTACTAAATTGCAATTTAAAATTTCCAGGGAGTTTCTTCTTGAAAACTTTGCGTAATGACGACGTGTACGCGTGACGTCACGGACTGTTAGGAAATATGAGCGCCGCACACACACAGCTAAAAGTCGTCTGCTTTAACGGCATAATTACACAGTATTTTGGAGATCTGTGTTGCTGAATCTTTTGCAATTTGTTCAATTAATAATGGAGGAGTCAAAGTCGAAAGATGGAGTTGGGAAGCTTTAGTCTTTAGCCACACAAACACACGGTGATTCCTTGTTTAAAATTCCCGGAGGTGAAAAGGATCACAAGGGTCAAGCAAACATGGATCCTGATCGAAGGTCAACCAGCAGGTTTCGGTAAGAAAATTGTGGTAAAAAGTCGCTTCTTACCGGAGATCAGCTGAGCTTGCCCCGTCCATAAAGCTGCCGTCGACTTCCCTGAGATATTGGCGTCAAGACACCCATGGACACAAACACCCGACTACCAGGTACTGTTAAACTCACTAAAACACGAGCAACACAATAGAAAGATAACGAATTTCCCAGTTTTATCCTAGTAAATGTGTCTAAACACACCTGAATCCGTCCCAATGCAATATAATTGTTTTTTTTTAACTTGTTTTTCTTTTCTTTTTTTCTAGTCTGTCGCTATCAATATCCTCAAACACAAATCTTTCATCCTCGCTCAAATAAAAGGGGAAATTGTCGTTTTCTTGGTCCGAATAGCTGTTTTTGTTGGAGGCTCCCATTAAAAACAATGTGAATATGTGAGGAGCCATCAACATGTGACGTCGTCGTCTGCGACTTCCGGTGAAGGCAAGGCTTTTCTGTTAGCGACCGAAATTTGCGAACTTTATTGTGGATGTTCTCTACTAAATCCTTTCAGCAAAAATATGGCAATATCGCGAAATGATCAAGTATGACACATAGAATGGACCTGCTATTCAGTTTAAATAAGAAATTCTCATTTTAGTAGGGCTTTCATGTACAGTACAGTCAGTGGATTTTACTTTCCATTCATCCATCCGTTACTTATTGAAATGTTTGTTTTTGTAGCAATATCATTGTTAAAGTTAAGGATTTTTGTGATTTCTGATCGTATGTGAGGGCACCATAGTGACTTGTGTGTGTGTGTGAGTGTGTGTGTGTGTGTGTGTGTGTGTGTGTGTGTGTGTGTGTGTGTGTGTGTGTGTGTGTGTGTGTGTGTGTGTGTGTGTGTGTGTGTGTGTGTGTGGTTGTTGGCAGAGCAGAGAACAGCAGCAGCTTGGTTTTGGGTTTGTTGTTAAATACAGCAGAAAGTTGCTCCATCACCCCCTTGTTATGTTTGTTTTATATACAGTAAAAATATTGACAAAAATATGGACTTTGTCGAGATTGGAACTCATTATTCATGTTGACATTGTTTCTTATGGAGAAATTTGCTTCACTGCACAAACTTTCAATTTAGAAACAAGGTTCAATAACAAATTAAGTTTGTGTATTGAGAAAACACTGTACTTCTGAAAGTATAGATACGAAATAGTGATACATTTTGTGTATGGCATGTACCAGACTATAGATTGCATTCCTAGCAAAGAAAGTAACTGATGTGTAGAGGTGGGCTGCACCTGGTAGTCTCCCCGGTGGTGTGTTCCCAGCGGGTGAAGCGAGGATTCTCCTTCCCTGCCCTCTCAATAAAGAGATGCTGAGCAGCCATTGAGGGCAGGCCGAGAGACGTCAGGCGGCTGGGATTTACACGCTGCACTTTGTGTTTATGGGCCTCAGCTCTGTTTGAGTGCCTACGTGACAGAGACGGGCACTTTCACAGCCGACATGAAATAAACTCATTTAAGCCTCTTGCGGCCTGCTGGCGGCGGACCCTGCTTAGCAGCAAGCACTGACTGTGATGATCTTCACACCGTTCTCCACTCTAATTTTAAGACCAACAATGACCATGACACTTTTTAACACCTCATACAATAATGTGTTAGCCATCTGCTATTGCCATCTCGGCTTATGATGCAAGCAGGGAATTGAACCGCCAATGTGGTAATCAGCATGGGCGCACACCCACTGGGGGGGTTTATGCGGGGACGTTTCTGACGTTTGAGCGTCTCCTAAAACAACATGACAAAAGAGATATTTTTTGTGACGATTGCGTGGCATTGTGATGCGGGTTCGTTCTCTCCAGAAGCAGTCGGGCTCGGACACAGCGTGGAGGTAAGAAACAATGATTTATTTTAAAATATAAATCAGACTAAGAAAAAGAAAAACTTGCACAAGGCACAAAAGGCAAACCAAAAGAGCTAGCATCTGAGCTAGAGCAGTGTTTTTCAACCACTGTGCTGTGGGACACCAGTGTGCCGTTAGATACAGTCTGGTGTGCCGTGGGAAATGATTTAATTTCACCTAATCGGGTTAAAAATATGTTTTGCAAACCAGTAATTATAGTCTGCAAATGATGTGTTGTTGTTGAGTGTCGGTGCTGTCTAGAGCTCGGCAAGGTAACTATGTAATACTCTTCCATATCAGTAGGTGGCAGCCGGTAGCTAATTGCTTTGTAGATGTCGGAAACAGCGGGAGGCAGTGTGCAGGTAAAACGGTGTCTAATGCTTAAACCCAAAATAATCAAAAGGTGAGTGCCCCTAAGAAAAGGCATTGAATCTTAGGGAAGGCTATGCAGAACAAAACTAAAACTGAACAGGCTGCAAAGTCAACAAAAACAGAATGCTGGACGACAGCAAAGACTTACTGTGGAGCAAAGACGGCGTCCACAAAGTACATCCAAACATGACATGACCATCAAAAATTTCCCCACAGAGAAAGATAAAAACAACTGAAATATTCTTAGTTGCTAAAACAAAGTAAATGCGGAAATATCGCTCAAAGGAAGACATGAAATTTAAGGAAGACATGAAACTGCTACAGGAAAATACCAAAAAAAGAGAAAAAGCCACCAAAATAGGAGCGCAAGACAAGAAGTAAAACACTACACACAGGAAAACAGCAAAAAATGGTGTGATGTGACAGTACACCGACTTTGAGACAAGAGCTATAGTGATGCATGCTTGCTTATATGCTTTAAAGTCATATCCAACAATTTCCACGACTTTTTACTGTCAACTGAGTTTCGTTTTTTTCAAAGATTTCTGCTGCTGGTGTGCCTCCGAATTTTTTCAGCGCAAAAAATGTGCCTTGGCTCAAAAAAGGTTGAAAAACACTGAGCTAGAGGAATAACAAAACTACTTAGCATGGAAATAGGCTGGTAGCGAGCATGAATCCAGGATCGGGAATCAAAGTCGTCACTGTTGTGCGAACACAAACTAGGAGGCAAGACTGAATGAAAAGAAAAAGCAGGCTTAAATAAAGACAGTAATCAAGAGGCAGGTGCGCGTCAAAAGCAAGAGGCAGGTGAATCTAATGAGTAACTATGGAAACAGAACAAACCAGGAACTAAGGAAGTCAAACACTAACAGAATATAATAGAAAAACAAATCAAAACCAGAACATGATATGATCCGAGCAGCGGATCATAACAATTTTTAGTGCGGTTGTCTATGAGATTGGGTGTCATAAACAGTGGTAGCCCGCTGGAACACCTGTACAAGAAGTACAAAAAGCTGTGGTTCTTCAGCATAGCAGCTATATTTGGGGTTCCACACTGATCTTTCAACTACGTGTCATCATCCAAAAGGACTGTCTAACCAATATTTTGTGAACAGTTAGTGCTCAGTCTAACATCCATTCATCCATCCATTTTCTACAGCTTGTCCTTTCAGGGGTTACAGGGGGTGCTGGAGCCCATTTCACCTGCATTCAGGCGGAAGGCGGGGTATACCCTGGACAAGTCGCCATCACAGGGCATAGACAGACAACTTTCACACTCACATTCACACACTAGGGCCAATTTAGTGTTGCCAATCAACCTGTCCCCAGGTGCATGTCTTTGGAGGAGGGAATCCACGCAGTCACGGGGAGAATATGCAAACTCCACACAGAAAGATCCATAAACCTAAAACCTCATCTCTATGTTCTTTTGGATGAATGGTCATACTGTAACTCTTTTAGACACACTTTGGAAACATTCTGGAAAGTATTTCCAGGAGACTGGAGGGCTACAAAATGTTGCTACATCTCCATATGTTCTTCAATTTTTTTCTGTGGTCATATTGGGCAGGTGCTTCTAATACGTTTTGTCCATATGGTGTTTTTGTATTTGCCGGTTCACAACCTCTCGTTCAATAAAAACAAAGGCAAAAAATTGGAATCAAGAGGAGACTGTTTATTTGCCTTTAAAAGAACATAACATTTTGAAATACATTGATGGAAGAAAAAACTAACCAAGATTTATTTAAACAGTTGGCAAAATAAATCAACGATACCGGCTTCATTTGAAATTCCGAGGAGTGAAACAAAAGATAATGATGCAGGAATAGAAGGCAAAGAACAAAGCGTACACAAAGCTTTTTATGCTGAATTTGTGTCCTCCAAACTGGTTAGCAATAACTGTGTATTCCACACAACTGGCATGTTTGTACACAAAAAAGGGGAAGTTTGAAGTTAGCAACCTCCATCTGAAGCAGGCACGAACGGTCTTTTCCCCTCAAACTTAAAACTCCTTCCATCAATCCACAGAACCTATTGAAAAATCTTTTAGAGACATTCCAAATGTTCTTTCCATTCTCGGTCCAAATATTCATTCAAAACAACTCTCCAGCAACTACGAGACATTCTTAGTAATAGTGTCATGTTCGTAGCCCAATCTAAGATCAGGTCTTAAAGAAGTCATAAGATCTGCTATTTAATATCAGCACAGCCATTAGAGACTTAATATTTGTCATCTGTGCTAATATTACAGCGGACATCAAGCACAACAAGAACTGGGCTATAGCAGTAAATATATCTTGTTTTGGTGTGATGTCGTAGGCTAACCAGAAAAGCAATACATTCATCCGCAATAAAAGGAAATAAGTGCCCCCCTCCAGTGTACGGGAGGCACATGGCGTGTGACCGATAGTACCGAAACCCACTACTACCCACCACGCAGTCTGATAGTTTATATATCAATGATGAAATATTAACATTGCAACACATGCCAATACGGCCGGTTTCCATCCATCCATCCATTTTCTACCGCTTATTCCCTTTCGGGGTCGCGGGGGGCGCTGGCGCCTATCTCAGCTACAATCGGGCGGAAGGCGGGGTACACCCTGGACAAGTCGCCACTTCATCGCAGGGCCAACACAGATAGACAGACAACATTCACACTCACATTCACACACTAGGGCCAGTTTAGTGTTGCCAATCAACCTATCCCCAGGTGCATGTCTTTGGAGGTGGGAGGAAGCCGGAGTACCCGGAGGGAACCCACGCATTCACGGGGAGGACATGCAAACTCCACACAGAAAGATCCCGAGCCTGGATTTGAACCCAGGACTGCAGGACCTTCGTATTGTGAGGCAGACGCACTAACCCCTCTGCCACCGTGAAGCCAATACGGCCGGTTTAGTTTACTAAATTACAATTCACGGTGGCAGAGGGGTTAGTGTGTCTGCCTCACAATACGAAGGTCCTGCAGTCCTGGGTTCAAATCCAGGCTCGGGATCTTTCTGTGTGGAGTTTGCATGTTCTCCCCGTGAATGCGTGGGTTCCCTCCGGGTACTCCGGCTTCCTCCCACTTCCAAAGACATGCGCCTGGGGATAGGTTAATTGGCAACACTAAATTGGCCCTAGTGTGTGAATGTGAGTGTTGTCTGTCTATCTGTGTTGGCCCTGCGATGAGATGGCGACTTGTCCAGGGTGTACCCCGCCTTCCGCCCGATTGTAGCTGAGATAGGCGCCAGCGCCCCTCGCGACCCCAAAAAGGGAATAAGCGGTAGACATGGATGGATGGATAATGAACAATTTTAAATTTCCCGGGAGTTTTGTCCTGGAAACGTCGTGTAATGATGACGTGTACGCAAGACATCACAGGTTTTTAGGAAGTATGAGCGCTGCGCACACACACAGCTAAATGTTGTCTGCTTAAACGGCATAATTACACAGTATTTTGGAGAACTGTGTTGCTGAATCTTTTGCAATTTGTTCAATTAATATTGGAGAAGTCACAGTAGAAAGATGGAGTTGGGAAGCTTTAGTCTTTAAACACACGGTGATTCCTTGTTTAAAAATCCTGCGGTCAAGCGAACATGAATCAAGACGGAATGTCAACCAGCAGGTTTCGGAGAGAAAATTGTGGTTAAAAAGTCGCTTCTTACCGGAGAAAAGCTGAGCTTGTGTCGTCCATGCAGCTGCCGTCGACTCCCCTGAGACAATGCGCGTCAAGACATCCGTGGAGACACCCTTTCGACTATAAGGTACTATTTCACTCACTAAAACACTAGCAACACAATAGAAAGATAAGAAATTTCCCAGAATTATCCTAATAAATGTGTCTAAAAACATCAGAATCCGTCCCAATCGCGTTTTTTTTTTTTTTTTACTTTTTTTTTTTTTCTAGTCCGTCGCTATCAATATCCTCAAACACGAATCTTTCATCCTCGCTCAAATTAATGGGGAAATTGTCGTTTTCTCGGTCCGAATAGCACTTTTTGTTGGAGGCTCCCATTATAAACAATGTGAATATGTGAGGAGCCCCCACACTTGCGACGTCATCGTCTGCGACTTCCGGTAGAGGCAGGGCTTTTCTCTTAGCACCGAAAGTTGCGAACTTTATCGTGGATGTTCTCTACTAAATCCTTTCAGCAAAAATATGGCAATATCGCGAAATGATCAAGTATGACACATAGAATGGACCTGCTATCCTTGTTTGAATAAGAAAATCTCATTTCAGTAGGCCTTTAGAGAGAGTGCATGGACACTGGGACTTTACATCTAGGGGGAGAAAATACAGAAAACCTAATTATTTGAGAAATCAGACTAATTTAGTGAATGGAAATGTATTGAAAACAGCATCTTTGTCACATTACGCCAATTTCGGCGACTTTTGGTTCTGTTTTTAGCAAACATTGATTCCGTCTGCAGTTCCAATGACGCGTACATCTATGATTCTGTATACCGCCACATACGTTGTAACTCAGATTGGCTGTTCTGCCATGTTGTTTTTTATGAGTTTGCAGCAGCACCTGAATGAATGTGACAGCTGACGCATGTCCTAATTAAGACGGTCAGCTAGATTTAAAAAGTATCAATAGTCATATAGGCCCTGCGATGAGGTGGCGACTTGTCCAGAGTATACACCGCCTTCCGCCCGATTGTAGCTGGGATAGGCACCAGACCCCCCCGTGACCCCGAAGGGAATAAGCGGCAGGAAATATATGGATGGACAATAGTCTTATAGTTAGTAGAGATGTCCGATAATATCAGACTGCCAAAATTATCGGCCGATAAATGCTTTATAATGTAATATCAGAAATTATCGGTATCAGTTTCAAAAAGTTAAATTTATCCATCCATCCATTTTCTACCACTTATTCCCTTTTGGGGTTACGGGGGGCACTGGCGCCTATCTCAGCTACAATCGGGTGGAAGGCGGGGTACACCCCGGACAAGTCGCTACCTCATAAATGCCTCTGTACGGAGTGGTACAAGCATGCAGGGAGAAGTACAGAGTAGTTGCGTCTCCCAGTCATATTTGCAAACCCTCCCGATTTTCCCGGGAGACTCCCGAATTTCAGTGCCCCTCCCAAAAATCTTCCGGGGCAACCATTCTCCCGAATTTCTCCCGATTTCCACCCGGACAACAATATTGGGGGAATGCCTTAAAAGGCACTGCATTTGCGTGCCGGCCCAATCACATAATATATACGGCTTTTCACACACAAATGAATGCAACGTATACTTGGTCAACAGCCATACAGGTCACACTGAGGGTGGCCTTATAAACAACTTTAACACAAATATGCGCCACACTGTGAACCCACACCAAACAAAAATGAAGACACATTTTGGGAGAACAGCCACACCATAACACAACACAAACACAACAGAACAAATACCCAGAACCCCATGCAGCACTTACTCTTCCGAGACGCTACAATATACACCCCCCCCCCCCCCCTCCCGACACCACAACCTCGACTTGCTCTCTCAGGGAGGGCATGTCCCAAATTCCAAGCTGCTGTTTTGAGCCATGTTAAAAAAAAGAATGCACTTTGTGACTTCAATAATAAATATGGCAGTGCCATGTTGGCATTCATTTCCATTACTCGAGTTGATTTAGTTTGGAAAACCTTGTTACATTGTTTAATGCATCCAGCAGGGCATCACAACAAAATTAGGCACAATAACGTGTTATTTCCACGACTGTAAAGATCGTTATCGGTTGATATCGGAATCGTTAATTAAGAGTTGGACAATATCGGAATATAGGATATCGGCAAAAAAGCCATTATCGGACATCTCTGATAATTAGTCCCGAATTTTAACCCAATAAAGAACTGGTACCAAAATATACAGGTACTTGGGACGCACCACCGTGAAAGGAAGTCCTGCTGTCAGGAAACTGAGCTTGCTGTGCCACCGTGCCCCTCAGGCAGGCCAAAGCCCGCGGTCGCCCCTTATGGTACTTGCCGGAAGTTAGACCCACGTGCTTCCTCAACTTTCTCAGTCTTTTTTGCCACTTATGCCAGCTTTTTTGAAACGTGTTGCAGGCATGACATTCCAAAGGAGATAATACTTGCAAAAAATAACGTTTTACAATTCGAACATTAATTATCTTTTCTTTGCAGTCGATTCAATTGAATATAGGTTGAAAAGGATGTGCAAATTGTTTTGTTTTTTTGTTTTTATTTATGATTTACAAAACGTACCAACTTCCCTGGTTTTGGGTTTTGTAGGTAGAAATATCACGTTATATTACCAAACATCTTTGGCAGTCAAAGCATGATTGTAATAACTCAAATATAAAAGTGATCCAAAAACAAAAGTACTTCATTCCTTTGAAAGAATACCTGCTTTTTTAGCTGGGGGAACACTTTCTGTTGGGGGAACAAAATTTGGCACAATACCGGCCACGGGAGAGCCAATCCGAGAACCAAACTATCCAATTTATCCAACCATGTTTATTTGTTTAGCTGATGGATTTTGCTTTTTTTTTTATCGCGGTGCAAAAAGTTGCAAAGGAGGTATGTTTATTTGAGGGAAAACTCAATAAAAGGAGGTCTGCTCTTAAAAATACATAGTTCATAGTCAACTGATCAGTGGGCAAAAATCTTATGAATCCGATTCGACAATGAAAATCCTTACTCAAAGACGGCTCTCGTTTCCAGTTCTATTGTTATAACACTTTTCATCTTCACTATAATTTAATCAATCATTATCTTCTGTGGTGGGACACAAAAATCCGGACAAATCAAAACACTTGTGTGGAATTAGTCTTTTATATCGTGTCCACACTGCAGGTCAATTCAGATTGTTTTGTCCACATACATCGATGTAAGCACACTCTGAAAAAAAAAAGAGGAAAATGAAGAAACAAAAAGAGGAACGTTTCTCTAACCACAAAGTGCTGCCACACAAACCTTGAAAGAACATTTTGAAAATCCAAACTACATTTCCTGCAATTGGGTACATTTCTACACTATATTTTATGTATTACCATGCTCCCTCTGGTAATATTTTTCCGATGTTGTGACCTCTGTTTACGTCACGTCAAAAGCAGCAAAACATAAAGCCATCAATGCTGTGGCTCGGAGCGCGAACGGAAGTGACAACATGTAAGGTAGCAAGATAGTTAGCTTACTAGCAAGCTTGTTTCGGTGCTCCTGATCGTCTCCATGACCTACTGCAAAATTGGTTCTTTATGCTGATGATGCAACCTTATATTATGCTGCACCATCATGCAGTGTACTTAATTGTAGTATTGAGTGAGGAACTAAAAGCTGTGCATGACTGGACAGTATGTAACAGACTTGTCCTTAACATCTCAAAAACAAAATGTATTGTATTGGGGACTAGGCAAGGGTTATCTTGTGACCCAAAGTTGGATCTGAGGCTAGGTATTTCAACAGTTCAACAGGTCAGAAGTGCCAAGCTCCTTGGAGTGATGCTGGATTGCACTCTATCTTGGTCGAATTATGTCAGTGATATAGTTACACAGATGGGAAGGGCTATTGGTATTTCCAGGAAATGTGCTGCTTTTGTTGATCCACCACTTCTTTGTCAGATTGTTAAAAGTTTAGTCTTGTATCTATTGTTCTACAGTCTGGGCATCTGCTGCAAGTGGTGAGATCAGTCAGCTCCAGATTGTCCAGAATAGGGCAGCAAGGCTGGTTCTGGGTTGTTCACTAAGAACCAATGTAAACCAAATGCATGCTTCTCTTTCCTGGCTAACAGTGCAGAACAGGTTGTCAGCTAATACTCTTATATTCTTCAAATCAGTAACCGGTAGTAAAACTCCTGCTTTTCTCATGGCCCAAATAGTTCACAGTAGCACTATGCACAATCATAACACCAGGGCGTCCAGTGAGGGGCATTTTGTACTCCCTCGTCCCAGTAAGAATGTTTTGCGGAAATCTTTTATTTATAGATCTGTATCGCTCTGGAATAACCTGCCTCAAATTCTCACTGGCACTGAAAGTAAACAGGTTTTTAAAATGAAAGTAATATTTTATCTGAGTTTTTTAATTACTTTGCTCGTTGATGATTTTTTTATTTTTGGTTTTATATTGTGTAGTTATATTTATATGGTAATTATTATTCTGTGACAGTAAATTGTTTGCCTGTTTTTTTATTGATGCTTTTATTTTTTTTATTTTTGTCTGTATTGCGTAGTTACAAATATAAGTTTTTACTTGTAATTGTGTTGAGTTGTGGAGCCCAGGAAGACTAGTGGGTTATTGTGGCAACCAGCTAATGGGGATCCTTAATAAAAATAAAAATCAAATCAACTAAGGGCGGCGTTAAGGCAAGAGGAACAGAGAGTACCTGCAGCTAAGGCAAGTGTTCAACAAATTTCATATAGATAGTATTTTTATTAATATTTTATTTGAAAAATTGTTTAAGTGACATTTTGACGCGAACATTTATGTTTAAAAACACGTATTTCAGAATTTTTGCAGACAATTCACATGTGACCTGTGTCGGATTTTTCATGTCCGTGTGAACAGTGCAATTCTGAATTTTTCATATCTGACCCAGGCCTCATAAATACTCTATGTGGATACAAATGTTATATATATGCGATGCCAGTGTTTCCCACAGGTCAGGCATCTATTTGTGGTGGTGTGGTCGGGCAGCGGGGTGGCAGTGGCGGCCGCGATGACCAAGAAGAAAGCGGAGTTGGAATATAATTACAACACTTTATGTACATATTTATATAATATTTACATATCTATATAATATGTAACTACAAGCTCCATTCACAGACAGAGTCCCATTGCTTTTATGAGCGTTCAAGCAAGTCAAAAGCCGGAAATAAATAAAATAAAATAATATAATATAAAAATAATTTTTTCTTTTTTTGTTTTATTTTTTTGTGGCGGCTGTAATTCTTTCGTGGTGGGCCGCCACAAATAAATGAATGTGTGGGAAACCCTGGATGCATCCACAATGTGAACGCTCCAGCGCTCAGGTCGCATTCATCCGACCAGAACGTCATCAAAAATCGATTAGCGTCCTTATTTTTCACCAAAATAGACAGTTACAAAATAATTTGTTCACTATGGAGCAGAAAACAAGTCAAAATAATGTTTTAGGAATTCTCCTGAAATTTCCACCACTCCTGTCTGCGACCACTCACCCACAGACACACTTTTTAAGCAGACATTGAAGCAAATTATCCCGTAAAACTGCAAAAGCCAAAATACTTGTCCTCTTCCTTCTTAATCTTCAACGCGCAATCATTTTAGTTCAGAAAATGTGGACTTTGACTGCACAAAATACTCAAAATTGCCACAATTGCACCGGGACTGAGATTGATGACAGTGGAAGCCATGTTTAATGTAGTAATCACTGCAGTGCATGTGACATCATGACGTCAAGTCTACATGCGGGTCAGATTGCATTCACATTAGAATTGGCATTGTTTTACTGTAATGTGAACGGCCACTAAAAAGAGATCGGATTTGACAAAAAAAAATAAACAATTGGACATGATTGGACAATTGGAAATGATTACCATGAATTGATTAACGTGGACCCCGACTTAAACAAGTTGAAAAACTTATTCGGGTGTTACCATTTAGTGGTCAATTGTACGGAATATGTACTGTACTGTGCAATCTACTAATAAAAGTATCAACAACATCCGATGCTATAGCGCAAACATAGCCTTAGAGACTCACTGCACTGAAAAGTCACACAATTTGCTAAACTCCATATATTTTTACTTATGAGACATTCGACTGTTAAGGTTATGCAAAGTTTCCTGAACTACCAGACAAAAAATTGCGATCATTTGTCAAAACATGCACCCCTACTCTGTTTTTATTTCATAAATACACAACATGGTGACACTGTAACGAAAGCTTAAAAGGTTGACAACACAATTTAAATTGACTTTAGCACACAGCTCAACCTGCTATACAAAACACCCACTGTAACAAGGTCTACACGATACAAGAATAACCCTGACTATTGTTTTATCAATATTGAAATCACGATTATTATTCACAATTAATTTTTGTTCTAGAGTACTAACATTTCATCTTTTTGCTCAAAACATTAGATTTTTATCCATTGTTGATGTTTTTCAGAGCTGATAGCTAGTCATTAATCCTACTCAGTGGCCTTGTGGTTAGAGTGTCCGCCCAGAGATCGGTAGGTTGTGAGTTCAAACCCCGGCCGAGTCATACCAAAGAATATAAAAATGGGACCCATTACCTCCCTGCTTGGCACTCAGCATCAGGGGTTGGAATGGCGGTTAAATCACCAAAAATTATTCCCGGGCGTGGCACCGCTACTGCCCACTGCTCCCCTAACCTCCCAGGAGGTGAACAAGGGGATGGGTCAAATGCAGAGGACAAATTTCACCACACCTAGTGTGTGTGTGTGACAATCATTGGTACTTTAACTTTTTTTTTTTTGTGCAAGTCCAAGGAGACAAGTAGAGCAGAGTGTTCCACACCTCCCGCAATATAATAACAGCAGTTTCGTCTTTAACGTACGCTGTGTCAGACTGCAGTAGCCCGGGAATAGTTAGTTCATGCCGGCCAGCGAAGCAACCTTTGGTGTGGGCAGGTGACGCTTCACGAGGCTTCATGACGAGCCGCTGTTGCTTTTCTGCCGCCACAGCTGTGAAAGTGCTTGATTTGATATGCAGCCGAGCCCTCTTTTTGAATGGCAGTATTGCCAAGGATCGCCTCGGTCGTGAATACAATTTTACTAATTCTGCAGCCCTAAGTCAAACTTTTATCAAGTTAATCTCAACAGCCTCATACTTTCAATTGTCTCCGAGATTCCTTCCAAGATCAAACCGGGGCTGGTAAAATTATGCTATTTGATGAATTCCAATTGCAATGCAGTTTGTAGCCACTGAGCCAAATGCATCCTCATCAATGTTCAGGTATCATCTGTATGTGTATCAATAGAATCAAAACAATATTTAGCCTCTCACACATATTCACACCTCGCCTGGACACACGCACGGTTTCCTCCAGAGACTGAAAAGGCCAGAGAACACATTGATATTCCACACCTGCATGGCTACTGACAGGTCCGTAGCAACACAGTCTGAGGAGTTAGACACGAGGAAGTCTTGACACTACAATGGAGAGGCTGTAACAGAGCTGCACTGGAGCAAAGAGCTTCCTGTCAGCGTGACTGACACGGGTCACGTTCACAAACACACTGCGGTTTAACAAATGTTTTCTGCGCCAGGTTCCGCATGCAAAGTTACACACGCAAACACACTATCGGCAGGTAAAGGTGAAGTAATACCGCAATTTCTGCTGTGATTATTCACCTCCATGACTTCACCATGCATACTCAGAAAAAAGCACACTGCAATACAGTACACTCCACCTTAACTTCCCACCACACAATTAAAGCTTCCCAAGCTTCCCTTCATAAAAGGTAATACAACAACTGTTTTTCAATACCTGAGCGGAGATATTTACACAGTGATTGCAGCCATCTGCATACACATTTAAAGGGTAACTCATGCTGCAACCAATGGCCCAACATTAGTAATGACTTTTCAGAATGAGCTCAATTAAATGTGAAACTATTGACTACAGCAAGCAAAACAAGGGGAACTTCACAAATGGCTAATGCTTGTACAATACTGCCCCCTGCTGCCTTCTTGTGCAATGGCAGCATGTTTTAATACTGAGCAATATGCAAGAACCTGAACGTTAAATGACTGAGCTTTATGGAACCCTGAGCCCTTTTTCCTAAGTATGAAGACAGAGGCAATCAATTTGGTTTTAGCACATGTGTATAATGCTATTCAAAGGGGGCAAAATAAATCTGGAGTGTGTCTTGTTTACATGATTAAGAATAAGTAATGTGTAGCATTCATTCAAGATTGTTTGTTGTCATATGCACAGTTAAACAGACAGTTTGCCGTACAATGAAGATTTACTTTTCTAGTCCACCCTTCAACAAGTCACACAGTACTTAGCTCAAATAAAATAGAAATAAAAAATGTTATATACAAGGCACAATTAGTAACACAACATTATTGCATATTCTGATTCACATCGACAGTATAAATATGGAGGTGAGATTGGGTCACAGCAGCAGCTAAAAGTTGTCCTTACTGATCAAAGGTGAAAGGTGTCTATGGTGATGGTTCACAGTTCAGGGGTGGTCATGGTAGCTGTCTTTTGTTCAAAAGATAAAAGTAAAAAAGGGGGGGAAATGTAGCTAGCATTCACAAGTTAGCATCCACAAGACTGATGGCCAGAGCGTAGAAACTGTTTGTCAGTCTCGTAGTCCTGGATTTCAGGCTCCTGTATCGTTTGCCTGATGGTAGGAGGGTAAAGAGAATGTGCTGTTGGTGTGTACTGTCCTTTATGATGTGTGCTCTCCTGGTGGCCCTGGTAGAGTACATGTCCTGTAGTGAGGGGAAGGCTGCTCCTGATTTGTACTGAGCAGTTTGAATCACTCGCTGTAGTGCCTTCCTGTCCTTAGCAGGGCAGTTTCCATACCAGACCGTGATTGAGCTGGTAAAGATACTCTCAAACCTACTTCTATAGAAGTTGCTGAGAATTTTGGGTGGAATGCCATATTTTTGACAGCCTTCTTAGTGGAAGTACAGTCGCTGCTGGGCTTTCTTTGTTTGTTGGGTGTTGTGAGCCCAGGTGAGGTCCTGGCTGATGTGGGTCCCGAGGAATTTAAAAGGTTTTCATCGTGTCCACCTCTGTCTCACCTATGTACAGAGGTGTGTACTGTGCACTCCTTTTCCGTGGGTCAATAATCATCTCCTTGGTCTTGTCAGTGTTCAAGGAGAGATTATTATCCTGACACCAGGCCACCATTCCGCTACCTTCCTTTGTACGCTGCCTCAGCTCCCCCGGTGATCAGTCCGATGACCGTAGTATCATCTGCAAACTTAATGATACTGGTGTACAACAGAGGGCTCAGCACGCAGCCTTGGGGGTTCCTGTGCTTAGAACATTTGTGCCTGATATCTGGTTGCAGACTCTGACTGACTGGGGCCGGTTTGTGGGAAAATTCAGCACCCAGTCTCTGTGACTGGGTGCTGACCAACAGTGAGGAGTTTAACAGTGAGTTTTTGTGGGATGACAGTGTTAAAAGCAGAGCTGTAGTTGATGAACAAAAGCCTGGCATAGGTGTCCTTGCTCTCCAAGTGGGTGAGGGTGGTGTGGATTACGGTGTTCACTGCATCCTCATTGGACCGGGTCTGCCGGTAGGCAAACTGTAGAGGGTCCAGTGCGTCTGGAGTGGTCTTCTTGATGTGTGACATGACTATCCTCTCGAAGCCCTTCATCACTATTGGGGTGAGTGCAACGGGGCGATAGTCATTCAGACAGTTCACAGACAGGTTTTTCTTGGGCAGGGGCACAATGGTGGCTGTCTTGAAGCAGGTGGGCACAACAGCTTGTGCTCGTGACAAGTTGTATATGTCAGCAAGTACGTCAGCCAGCTCTGATGAACAGACCCTGAGGGCCCGGCCAGGGATGTTGTCTGGGCCAGCTGCCTTCCGTGGGTTTGTTCTCAGAACTGTACGTACCTCTGCTGTTGTCACACTGAGTGGTGGGTCCTGCATCCGCTCCGTGGTTAGAACCCCTCTGTGTTTGTCGGTGTTGAAGACCTCGAAGCGGGCGTAGAACTCACTCAGCTCATCTGGCAGTGAGGGTTGGCTGTTTGTGACTCCCCTGCTTGTAGTGTGTGATGTGTTGCAGGCCTTGCTACATGCGCCGGGACTCTGTGGTGGAGTAGAATCCCTCCAGCTTTAGTCTGTATTGTCCCTTGGCCTCGCTGATGGATTTAGGCAGTTCATATCTGGCCTTCTTGTAGTACTCAGCGTTGTCTGAGACAAATGCAGTGGAGCGGGCATGTAGCTTGCACCGAACATCACAGTTAATCCAGGGTTTTTGGTTTGGGTAGATTTTTGTGGGCACAATGTTTTCCACACATGTGCTGATGTAGCCAGTTACACTGGAAGCATATTGTTCTATGTCCACTGTATTGTCATCCCTCTGAGCATCGGTTTTGAACATGTCCCAGTCTGTACGCCCAAAGTAGTCCTGAAGCACTAGTTCATTGTCTTCATTCCACACTTTAACAGTTTTACTCACTGGGGGGTTTTGGGGGGCCTTGCTTGCGGTGCTGTCTCTTGCCTTTCTTGAAGCCATTGTCAGGTCTCCACAGCAGACTATGTGCGTTGCTAGCTGGATGGCAGAGTCTGGGATGCTGTGCGAAAGCCAGGTTTCCGTGAAAATAAGAGCACAGCATTCTCTCAGTTCACACTGGGATGCAATCCTGGTTCTTAGCTCATCCAGCCAGTTGACGAGCGAGCGCATGTTAGCTAGCAGCAGGTGGTCGTGTAGCTCTAGCCTTTAGTCTAGCATGTAGCCCCGCTCTCTCGCCACGCCGCATTGTTGTTGTATTGGTCTGGCTGTGGTTAACGGGGTCTGGTCGTTGCAGAAAGTTGAAGTCCGTTAGACTATAAGTGAGCTCATGGTGAGCTTTTTTCGATGTCCAGAAGTGCATCTCTGTTATATCTCACTGTTGCGTGCATTACCTTTGCATTTAGGATACAAAATTAGGACTATAATAAATAAAAAAAACTTAGTTTGTAGCAGATGTGGCATTAAAATGGCATCTCTGTGCAAAGAGCGACAATATAAATAAGATTTGGTGAGACTCCGAACCCAATGTGCACTAAAGAGGTCACTTTCAACATTAAGCTCTGAACATTATCACCTCTTTTCTTATTTTTGTTCTCATAATGGAGTGGCCTCGCCAGGGAGACATACAAGGAATGATAGACCCGACAGACAAGGACTCGGACTAGCTTATTTCCTATGTTCTTTTGTGCCATTTTCATCCTCCCTTGCCCCCCTATTCTCTCTATTTCCTTGCTGCTCATCACCACTTCCTCTTGAATCCTTCCTCGGTGTGAGCCATCTCATATCCTGTCAATAACCCGCTAATGGGCTCGGGCAGTCAGATAAGAGCCAGCCTCTAGCTTACAAGCCTGCAGACATTGAGCGCCGTTTGATGAGTTGGGGAATAGAGAAGGGAAAAAAGGATAAGGTAGCTGCTTGGCCATAAGGTCAGATCTCACTTTAGGACAGCCAACTTTTTGCGCCGAAGATGAAGAAGAAAGAAAAAGACGAAGAGCACAGCAGCACACTTTAGATTCCCACTCACAGCATCATTAAAGTATATGTTTTATCCATCTAACCATATACAATTTGCAGTTACCTTATTTAACTCAGAGTATGAGGAGTTTCTACACCAATGCAAACTGCGAGCAACGTTCTAAAAAGTAAAAAAAAATAATGAGCATTGTCATTACACTCACCAATTACGAGAGTGACAAAATGAAGGCTGTTTAGTAAACACTAGGTGTATAACGGTGCGTTTTAACAACGAATCAAATCGATTTGATATTTGTGGTTGCCGATATGAATCAGTGACAATATTCACTGAGTTGAAATCGCTTCAGTAACTTTTTAGCAAAAATAAATAAAACATCAAGTTGTGTGACTGTGAAATAAATATTAGTTATAATACAGGAAACGTCACTGCAGGTGACGTTTCTTATATTTCTGTTATTTCTTGTAAGGGAATTGTGTATAAATGAAATAAGGATACAAAACAAGCAAGTAAACAACAATTAATGGCCAATGCATTTACATCTTATTTGAATAAAGTGCAACCAACACATTAAAAAGCAAACCTTTTCCGCTTACATTGTCCACATTAAAGCAATTCTCAATAAAAGTGCAGTAACCAACAGTACCTTTACCTGCTAAATAAAAGTAAAATACAGTATTTGTTCTCCGCTCCGGCATCACCGATGACGAACAGCGTCCCAGGTGTATGCCCCCTCATCCCTGTGATGGTATTGGCCCCTAGCTTCCTAATTTCCATAGCCTCCCTCATCCATCTCTTCTATTTACCTGTATTTATTTCTAATGAAATTACTTTTCCTTGGTTGTTAGTTGCTATTGTGTCATGTTGTTGTGTTCCGGAAGTCAGGGTGTTTCTTTAACTGTCACCTACATTGTGTCGGTCACGTCTTTTGTGGTTTAAAGTTGTGTTGAGGCTTTATATTATTATGTTGTGTTGTTTGTCTTTTGTTGTGGCTTTTAAAATCAGGCTTTAGCTGAAAGTTTTTGTAAATAATGTAAATAATTCAATGTACATACTATGATGATTAACTTGTGTGATGACTGTATTATGTTGATAGTATATATTTGTACCATGAGTGATTAACGTGGACCCCGACTTAAACAAGTTGAAAAACTTATTCGGGTGTTACCATTTAGTGGTCAATTGTACGGAATATGTACTGTACTGTGCAAACTACTAATAAAAGTATCAATCAATCAATCAATCAATCAATCAATCAATCAATCAAATTGTCTTGTTGTGATTGCATTTGTCATGACCTTTCTCCACCACAGTATCTGTCCGCCATTTTTGTTTTGATGACGCCACAGACGGGCAAACAGACGTAATGTTTAACATCCTTATCATTAAAAGTGCTAATCTTCATATAAAGTATACCGTCCTTAAAGGTCACAAACATTAAGAGAGACTGGAATTTTTTTTTTTTTTTTAGGATTTTAAAGATGATAAAACACGCTTGACAGATGTGGCTAATGGAAGTCCCCATTGTAGCCTTCAAAGCCCTCTAAAACAACTTCAAACCCTCCATCAACGTTTTATATACACACTGCAAGTATGTATATAACATAGTAACAGACACGTTTATATCAATATGTAATATGCACAATATTCACCGTACTTTGGTCATTTTAATCATTGTCGGAACTGACTTCTTCAACACAATTATGTCTGTTTCCATAGCAGCGCATTTTCGACTTTTGGGAACAAATATGTTCCTAATTCAGGAAACACATGCTAGTGTGTGTTCTAACCATGGAAAACTTGGTAATACACAACAAAGATGACTATTTTTGGACAAATTAGGATTCACAGCCTTATCTTTTTGAAGCTGAGTATGTGGAGGATGAACTGCTGGTTATAGAAGAGACCACCAAGAAGAGGGTGACATTTTGGAGCAGACAGAAGTCAAGACAGTGAGGTCGGCGCGACGTGAAACTAGAAATTTGGAATTTGGAGAAAAGCTATTTTTGACATAAATGGAGTGCTTTGCCCAGGTAAACCAGAAAAACTGTCTCCGGCCAGCTGGACCAAACGCACAAATGTCCATCGAGTGGATCACATTTTAATATTGTTAATGATACAGTACATATGCTGTCTGGCTAGATGTGTACGAACAAAACTTGAAATGTGGGATAATACTTTACAGATACTGTAAAATGATTGTTCATGTTTTCAAGTCAGTACAGATTGGTGTCTTGTCGCACTGATGTGCATTAAAAACTTTTTACGTTTCGTGCTGATGTAGAAGCTAGCTGATCTTTTGCCGTAGCTAGCTTTTACGGCAAATACTGAAGCACACCGATGTGTTACCTTGCTATAAAAATAGTTTGTCTGTGTTCGCTCTTATAATAACAATGGCGCAACAGCTTGCGTATTATACAGGTTACGGAACGTAAATTAAGTATTAGGGACGGTTTATGAATACATTTTTAAAGTGATTTAGAGGTTGAATTGATTGTTCCCATTAGCTGCATTGCAAGCAGCCTACAACGATCCGATTTTTACATGTTAGAACGCAAAAAACAAAAAAAAAAGAACTGTCTTCTTGTCTCTCATATTGACTGTAAATGATTGGTACAATTCCAAAAAAAAAGTTCAGTTTAAGCTTGGGGGTTCGTCAATATTCAATATTCTTTGGTTATGTCAATCAAAACTAAAACATATTTGTGCAGAAAGATAGATAGTCCAGGTGTACCTAATGTTGCGGACAGTGGGTTTACAACATCACAGCCACGTCCCCTCAACACCACTCCAAATGAAGGGTGGGTGCTTTCTTTAGCAAAGTAGCTGCGATGCTTTCCAAGCACGGCTCAACATCCGTCTGAGCCGTTCACGGCAGCCCACAAGACACACGGCGGAGCCACATATGACTGCAGGCTCCCCTCCCCTTTGCCCCATGCAGAAGTGCAATCGCGGCATATTACTTGAATCAATTTTTAAACAGTCCCACTGGGCTGCATTTTGAGGACTTGTTGAAATAATAATGAGGTGCTTGTTGGGTAATGCACTCTGTTTCAATGAACGCACGGCTAGGGAAGAAAGAGCCGGAGAGAAAGGTAGCGCTAGGGCCAATGGAGACTGATTATGTACGTGATTGTGTATGCTCTGCGATGAAACCAATCTGCGTCGAGACTGGCCCTCGACTGTTTTTAAAGGGATCCTTTACTGGACAAAATCAAATTAGCAAAAGCATCACTGATACAGGGTAATAACCCTCAAATTGAATTTCTGCGCGGGCTAAAGTGTCCCCACTCTGCAGAATCAATGGCTGTGAAGAGACAAGAAGGACATTTGAGGGTGGGAATGGGAAGACAGTCATAAGCTATCAGACTTGTGAAGAGGTACACTGAGGATGCAGCAGTGAGTTAACTATTTCTACGCTCCATGGGAGGTGGCAGTGAGTGACTGTAACAACTAAGGTATACGATTAAGCCAATTAAATGTAATCAGCCTTTGGCTACCCGCCCAGAGTGAAATTGGGTCAACCCTTTTGATCTGTATTGAATTTGATTTAGAACCTATTTTCTGTTTTTGATGTTCCCTGCCATGCAGATGCTGTCCTGCCTTTGTTACATACCTTAGAACAGGGATATTCTACTAAATTGTTTTGGGGGCCATATTTCCAGAAAGCTACGGATTGGGGGCCAGACTTCTCCCTGCACTATTATTCTTATTTTGTATCTTGCGGTGAACCAGTGTCCTCTACTCATTTAATTTCGGTCTATTCATTTTATCAGAGTTACAGGTAAACTCTGCTATTTTTAAGAACTTTCTGAAAAACAGCGAGCAAAAGGTCATCTCTATCACAGCACTGTTTTTAGGAATATGCTGCAAAAATGTGAGTCTCAAGTTTTTTTTAACTGAACTGACAAGCCACAAGTGAATAGCCCAAATGTTAAAAAAGAGAGGACCTAAAAGGGACCCTTGAGGAACACTACTAGTATAACTAAAGGAGTTACTGACTCCATCCGAAGTAAAGTTGCCAATGCCAATGCCAATGCCAAAAAGGAAAGGACTTAATAGGGTGCTTTGAAGAACGCCTCAGTTATGTAAATCTCAAGTTTGGACCCTAGTGTTCTATGTTTACTATCAAGGTTAAAAAACTAGGCACAATGATCTGCCACTGTGTTTACAGTGGTCCAAGTTCATCTATACCATTGTTTCTTAACCATAGGGCCATTTTTGTGCTGCCAAAAAATATCTGTTTCTCAGCTGTGGTCCCGTATGGACTCCGGCAGTGCTCAGTTCTGTCCACCACTTGTGGCAGTAATCACAATATCTAAAAAACAGAAGAAGTCTGGAACTAAAGTCATAGAAAGGTTTATCAAGTGCAAACATGATGACTAAAGTAAGCTGTATTTTGGTTTGTACTTAAATTTTATTGACAGTTTATTTAAAGGGGAACTGCACTTTTTTTGTATTTTTTCTATCATTCACAATCCTTATGTCAGTCAATCCGTCAGTCTACCCCAGGGCGGCTGTGGCTACTGATGTAGCTTACCACCACCAGGTGTGAATGAATGTTGAGTCCCACTTCTCTGTGAGCACTTTGAGTGTTTAGAAAAGCGCGATATAAATCTAAGTTATTATTATGTAAGACAAGAACACATTTGTTTTATTTGTTATGGATTGTAAATATTAAATACATGTGAACAATGGAGTCTATGTAAGTTGCTCTATTCTGCTTATAAAGCCCTTATATATACAAGTATATATGTAATGTAGTAACGGGCACATTCACAATGACATTTAGTATTTATGAATTTTGCTCATTTTGAGCTTTTTTTTTTTTCAACATCACTGATTATTATTCACAGCAGACTTAATGAGAGCCAACAAACATAATAAAACATCACTTACTGTACAATGTCTGCTGTCATTATGATGCCAACTGCTACAATGTTCATATAGTGTCGTTTAGATGAAGAATGACTCATAATCCTCGCAAAGAAAAGGGGGATGGAACCAAGCATCTTTTTAGGTATTTCTCGCCATCACTGGGTCTCCATTGGCTGTCGAAGTGTACCAACTTCTCAGAATAGGTCCTCATCCTTCTACTATCAAGGTGAGAGGCATGGTTTTTGATTTAGAATAAACGTTTGTGACAAGATAACGAGGAAGTAGCTCACCCGTTATATGTTAATATTAGCACACACGCTTGTGATAACGGCACCGCTATAAATAGTTATTCTGCGTTAGCATTTTTAATAACAATATTATTAATACTTGGTTACCATTCAAGTCACGAAAATCTATTGTTGGCAGTTTTTGGATGTATATTATTGGGTAGAAGACCTCCCATTGGCTCCATTATAAGCAGACTTTTATTTATGTTTATGTTTGTTTATTTATGCGTTATCCATCCATCCATCATCTTCCGCTTATCCGAGGTCGGGTCGCGGGGGCAGCAGCCTAAGCAGGGAAGCCCAGACTTCCCTATCTCCAGCCACTTCGTCTAGCTCTTCCCGGGGGATCCCGAGGCATTCCCAGGCCATGATAATGATGGTGAACAATATGCAAAGTTACAAAAAAAAGTGCAGCTCCCCTTTAACAGTATTATTCTAGTTTGAATTTATTTATTTTAGCACTGCGTAATTGTATGTGAATTTATTTTTCATCAGTTTTTGAGTCCCTTCTTTTGCAGAACATTTGATTATCTATTTTTGGAATCAGCCTGACCTAAGCCTTGATTATAAGTTTTGTAATTAACACATACTTTCATATAATTTGACAAGGTTTAACCAGTTAAACCAGTGGTCCCCAACCACCGGGCCGCGGCCCGATACTGGGCCGTGGCCCGATTGGTACCGGGCCGCAGAATAATTTTTTATAAAAAAATAAAAAATAATTAAAAAAAAAACATTATTATTATTTTTTTTTATTAAATCAACATAAAAAACACAATATGCACTTACAAATAGTGCACCAGCCACAAAAAACTCCCTTTTCCATGACAAAAACGTCCCTTTTTCATGACAAATTATTAAGCGTTACAAAAAGGTTGGGGACCACTGAGTTAAACTACGTAGGTTAGATGTAATGATTACATCTCGGTGGAAGAGGGGTTAGTGCGTCTGCCTCTCGTCCTGCAGTCCTGGGTTCAAATCCAGGCTCGGGATCTTTCTGTGTGGAGTTTGCATGTTCTCCCCGTGAATGCGTGGGTTCCCTCCGGGTACTCCGGCTTCCTCCCACTTCCAAAGACATGCACCTGGGGATAGGTTGATTGGCAACACTAAATTGGCCCTAGTGTGTGAATGTGAGTGTGAATGTTGTCTGTCTATCTGTGTTGGCCCTGCGATGAGGTGGCGACTTGTCCAGGGTGTACCCCGCCTTCCGCCCGATTGTAGCTGAGATAGGCGCCAGCGCCCCCCGCGACCCCAAAACAAGGGAAGAAGCGGTAGAAAATGGATGGATGGATGGATGGAATAAAATCATGAGTAAGATTACTAATTCAGTGTTAACATTTTAGTGGGCTTTGGGCTTCTCTGCAGTGGAAAATGTTGGCTCTGATGTAAACAAAAGGTCCTTTGCCTTAGAAAGAGGAAAACGTATGTATTTTACAGGCAAAGGGCTCATGGTATACATTTTGTATTCTATTTTGTACAATGTGTGCATTTTGTTTGGACACTAACGGCAGAAATATCCAATCATGCAG
Organism: Nerophis ophidion; assembly: GCF_033978795.1. Taxonomy (NCBI): domain Eukaryota; kingdom Metazoa; phylum Chordata; class Actinopteri; order Syngnathiformes; family Syngnathidae; genus Nerophis; species Nerophis ophidion. The sequence continues at coordinate 14,224,166 of NC_084612.1, read as the reverse complement.
AAGGGTCAACCATCAAGCGGCAGTGTGGCAAACTGTCTTCACTTTTATCTATCATCTACCAATATCTATAAACAAACCCATCTAACAAACAAGATGCAATGACAAATGCCGAGATGCAATATATAAAACACTCTTGGAGGAGTTTAAAAATAAATAAACAAGGAAGAGGGTTCACCTAGAATGATCCATCACCAAACCCCTTGAGTCAGGATACAGCTGGGAGCTTCAGAGGCAAGGTGCATGCGCCGGGATGGTCTGATGCGTTATTTCATTCACGATAGGGAGTGTGGGCTGATAAGAGAACTCAGAAGACCTATCAAGCAACGACGCAGCTGCACTGAATAGTAATTACCGGTGAACTGCACAGACTTGAAATGTGACAGGTGGACAAGCTCTTATACTTTTATAGTATTTGAAAGTAACACAAGGTAGAATATCAAACAGTATCATACATACAAGTAGGAAATGGAAATGATCAGGTTTTGGATATCAGCCAGGATTTGGTACCCTTTAGTTGATTATTTAAAACAGAGTATGAAACGTTCTCGGGGCAAAAGCAGCATAACATAGAGTGTCAATACTATTCCAGCACCATTGAAAACTTACACGCTGATCTTTATCCTACTTAGTCTTGGGTGGGAGGGTTATTAGATAAAACTGTATGAGTAGGGCTGTGGAGTTACTGCATATCCTGCACTGTCATGACTATTTCAACACTCTCAAAGTCTGTTTACCTATACGTTTACATCAATCCTTACTTCTTTCAAAAATGTATGAAAATTGGGAGGCATTATCAGTTAAAACTGTGTAAGCGCAGTTCTCAAGCCAAAGGCAGCGTATTGCAGCCCCATCTAACTTTATTTACTTAAAACATCGTAGGGAAAGATGAATGCAGCAATGTACAGACACATCTTGAATGAAAACCATCGCTTTCCATCTAACCTGATGGACCTTGAAAGGTTGCTGCAAAGAAGAATGGGAAAAGAAGAATGGGCCCATAACAAAAATACATTTGCAAGAAACAAAAGTTTCACATTGTCATTATGGGTTATTATCTGTAGACTTGGCTGTACTGCAAAGAGGAATGGGCTAAGATGAATGGGCGAAACTACCTGAAGATAGGTGTGCCAAGCTTGTGGCATCATACATCATACTGTAATTGCTGCCAAAGGTGCATCAACAAAGTATTGTGCAAAGGCTGTAAATACTTATGTACATGTAATTTTATTTTGATTTTGATTTTTTTAGAAATTTGCACACAAAAAAATGAACTTTTCACATTGTTTTATGGAGTAATGTTTGTAGAACTTTAGGACAAAATTTGTTTTTTTTTTCATTATGGAATAAACATTTGCACACAAAAAATGAACTTTTCACATTGTTTTATGGAGTAATGTGTGTAGAACTTTAGGACGAAAATAGTTTTTTTTTCCATTTTGGAATAAGGCAGTAACATAACAAAATGTGAAAAAAGTAAAGTGGTGTGAATACTTTCCAGATGCACTGTTTACATGTATGTCTGTATTTTATTTTATATGTTTTATGATTGTACAATACGGGGTTTACTGTTTAAAATATGTGCCATGAGGATTATTATTTGCAAAAGTATTCAGCGCTGCCAATATGTTGTATTGGTAAGGTTTGTTTGGTATTGTGATACCAATAAAGTAGTTCACTGTGTTACTTACATATTTTTCCACAGTTGTTCTACTGCTGAGTAAAAATGGTATTTATCCATCCATCCATTTTCTACCGCTTATTCCCTTTGAGGTCACGGGGGCGCTGGTGCCTATCTCAGCTACAATTGGACAAGTCGCCACCTCATTGCAGGGCCAACACAGATAGACAGAAAACATTGACACTCACATTCACACACTAGGGCGCATTTAGTGTTGCCAATCAATCTATCCCCAGGTGCATGTTTTTTGGAAGTGGGAGAAAGCCGGAGTACCCGGAGGGACCCCACGCAGTCACGGGGAGAACGTGCAAAGATCCTGAGCCCGGGATTGAACCCAGGACTACTCAGGACCTTCGTATTGTGAGGCAGACGTACTAACCACCTCTGCCACCGTGCATATTATTCACTCTGCTCTGTTATTTACTTTGAATGTTAAAACTAAATTAAATAATCTCTAGTTTCTTTAGTTCCTAGTACAGATGCTTTTAAAAGGGCCATGTTAAAAACAGTATGAAAAATTGTGGAAATGGACAATAAGAAAAAATTAGTCGCAATCAAACTTTCAATATGATGCTATGTATTTGTACACCCATGCAATTTACAGCCTGAACAATTAACATACTTTTCACTGGGTATGATCAAATTAAGTCGATATTAAATTAAAAGTCTACTGCCATTGTCTTTCTGCGGTACTCAAATTACCTTTGACTGCAGTGTTTTTGTATCAAGTTTCATGTGTAGCCTCCAACTAGGCTCCAACTAATGGACTTAGTGTTCCATTTAGCAGAGATAAACTGAATCATTGTATGAGCAACAACCACCCCCTCACCCTCTACTCCTTCTCCACGTGGATGCCACGCAGCCGTAATGAGCCAGCTCGAGGCCTCATTTGTGTCGGAAGAGAAAAGTAATAAAGAAGTAATGATACTTAGGGCCACAGGGCCATGAGTGAAACCAGAAGAAAACAGAAAAAGCAAGGCCTGCAACATTCCTGTCCTTCTAATAATTTTAATACAAACTGTGCAGTTGCTACCAAACAAAGACAGGTTTTGAAAATGTCTTTGTCAGCAAGTGATGCACTTAAGTAGTCCCAGCTATGGTCAATCAATTCACATAACAATAAATTAAGAACAACTTAAAGACAAAATGGAAAATTGTACTAAATAAACCAATTACTCAGTACAGTTCATTCAGTACAGTATAATAAGAAAATGAATAAAGCAATACAAAAACAACAAGCCACTACCATAATAAGGGATACAATATGTTTTAAATTATGCTTTTTAAAGAAGTAAACTTCATGGAGGTGCTGCTCAGATTTGGATAGGTTTGGGTTTTTTAACAGGCTGTATATAAATGAGGTTTTAATTTACATGATGTGTCAAACACACCAACAGGGGGAAAAGGGGGACTGTAAAACTTTTAGAGTTTCATTTCTGACATCCTCGACTCCTTTCTTTTATTTACGGCCCCTCCAGACGTTATCAAGCCAGACTGTGCCTGTTTGTTACTTTTTTTATGATGACCCAAGTTGTTCGCTTGAACAGAAGTGAAACTTTGAAGTTATGTATCGTTCATTACCACATCAACCACAGCCCCCGTCAGAGCGGGAAAATCTGCTCATGAAGCAGTTTTTACTGAAGGCGTCGCCAGCTCGGGAAACATATTTACAGTATTATCTGATGTTTTATATGTGGAGTAGTAACAACACCTCCAGAACAGCGCAGAACACCAAATTGTACTGTAAGCTTTTATTTAGTTAGACTTCCTAAATGTTCTTGAATCTAAAAATGTAAAGAAGGTGAAAACAATTCCTAGTTTTACATATTTTTCTGGATCATTCCGCCACACTTTTTAAAAAATAAACACATAATTATGGGTTATACTTGTATTGCACTTTTCTACCTTCAAGGTACTGAAATCGCTTTGACACAATTTCCACATTCACCCATTCACACACTGATGGCGAGAGCTGCCATGCAAGGCCCTAACCATAACCCATCAGGAGCAAGGGTGAAGTGTCTTGCTCAAGAACACAACGGACGTGACTTGGTTGGAAGAAGTTGGGGATCGAACCAGGAACCCTCAGGTTGCTGACATGGCCACTCTCCCAACTCACCATGCCATCCCAATTAATAAGTATTACATACTAAAATAATAAAGTATTACAGTTGGTATAACTACTAAGGATGTAACAATTACCAGGTTAATGATAATCCGCGGTAATATTTCTGTTGGTTAATATTAACATTTCAAATGTTAATTATAGTAAAACTGTGATTGATTACCGTACTGAACTCACTGGGATATTAGTTAGTTCCTGGAGAAGCAGCTAGCATGCTAATCGCTGGCTGGCTTAAATGCTAACATGAATACACATACAACACATTTCCGCATTACAAATCTTATACCCCAATTTAAACAAAGATAAACATATTAAAACACTAAAATACCATTAATATGGCTCTTAAAGGGGAACTGCAGTTTTTTGTGGAATTTTGCCTATGTTTCACAATACTAATGAGAGACAAGAACATACATCTATTTTTTTACAATTTTAAAGATGGATAAAAAAATGCTTGAAAAATGTGGCTAATATAAGTCAATAGATATTCAAAGCCGCCTAAAACAACTTCAAGAACCCTCCATCAACGTTTTATATCCAGACTGCAAGTATATATATATATTGTAGTAACACATGTTCATAACAATATGTAATGTGTTCAATATTTACCGTATTTTGATAATTTTGATCATTTCTGGGACTGATATGTATATATATATAAATTGTATATATTTGTGTGTGTATATATGTGTGTGTTGTGTACATATGTGTGTGCACATATGTATATATGTAAGTGTGTGTGAATTTAAATGTATTTTATATAGACAATATATAGCAGCAACCACTGAATTGAATTATATTATATATATTATTGTATTATTTATTGTATATATATATATTGTATATGTATGGGGGTGGGACCTAATAAGTTTACTTCTTCCCACTCCCTTTTGAGCCAATCTTGACATCTACAAAAGATTGGTCACATGTAATGTTTTCAATGTAGGTGTAAAAATAATGTATCTATATATTTCTTTTGTATTTTATGTCATTCTCTTGTTTTGTTTGCATGGCTCAAAATAAACCATTCATTCATTCATTTCTTCCGCGCAATGACTTCTGTTTCCGTAGCAGCGCACGTCTGAGTTAAGGCAACAACTTGTGTTCCTACTTCTGAAATCAAAAGCAAATGTGTTTTCTAATCATAGCAGATTTGGTAACAGACAACGAAGACAATTATTACGTATATCTATATATATATATATATATATATATATATATATATATAGATATATATATATAGATATAGATATATATATATATATATATATATATATAGATATGTATATATAGATATATAAATAAATAAACATATATATATATATATATATATATATATATATATATATATACACACACATTTATAATAATAATATGCAAAATATTAACAATATAATAATAATATAACAATGGAAGATGCATAAATAATCAATTTATATTGGTATTATCCATCCATCCATCCATTTTCTATTACTATATATTAACCCCTGAATCTTGAGGTGCCCAGAGATTCCCACCGTTACGTCAACTAACTGAATATTTACTAATATAAGTATTGTAATATAAATTCATTACAACTTCTTTAAAACACACATATATATTTGTAGAACATTATACAAAATAATGTAAATCAATATTTAAATACAGTAATACATATTTTTAAATACAACACCTTTTAAATCAGTGTTATTTAATAAAATTATCATATTTTGTAGTAATGCTGTCTGAATGTCACTACACTTAATGACATATTTTGTATTTTTTATTTATTTAGCATGGTATGTATAAAATGTCCAATTGTTTTGTTTTGTGCTCATATATTTGTATGTTGTCTGTTTAATTTAGTTTTAGTTATGTTTACTAGTTGGTTAGTGGTTGAACAGTGGCTGAACCTTCCACCATCAAGTAGTGTATTTCGAAATAATGGACATATTTAGTGTGTTTGGGAATGGTGAAAACGCCTCATTAAATTCATCACAATGGCCCACATCAAAAGTTTCAAGTTGCAACAAGCACAACTTTTTGTGTGTGTCATTTGAAACCTTGTTCGACCCCGCCAAGGCCTTTGATGGCAAAAGACTATTAGCGGCTTAACAGGCCTCGTGGGGCGTATTGTTACCACTACAGTGACAACCAGTCGACACCAACCAAAAGCGTGGACGGCCAGCATGGCGGACAGCAGCACGGACAGCATGGCGTTCCCCCGGGTGAACTTGGACCGCAGAACAGGCTCTTCAGTCGTGACACTGCAGGAAGTAAACACGGTGGTTAGAGCAATCTATCTGTGGTATTTTTGTCTCAGTTAAGGGTAAGCAATAAAACTGGAACGGTTTGGTTCCATTCCTCTTAATGTTCTCCTCCATTTGCGACTTCCGCACAAGGAAGCCTCATCACGACCAAAGTTTCCATAACAGTGCAGCTCGCCGCATTCTCTTGGACTATTGAGAGCGCGCCAGTCCAGCAAACTCAGCGAGAGTGTGTGTCTTTAACTGAGCCGAGGAAATAAAAAATATCCCCCATCCCCCTTAAAGTCATTCTCTGGATAGCGCAACATGAAATTAGAGCAACACCCCGAAACCACAGGCTAACCCTGCCTTGTGGTGTCCAGACACTAGGAAATGACTCATTTTGGCGTACAAATCCTCGTTCAGGCTTTACGACTGAGTTAACTTGAAAGATCAAGGATTCAATTCAAGGAACTTTATTGTCATACCAGCACACATGAGACGGCACAGATTGTAGTACCCGAGGTTAGAGTTTCAGCAAAGAGAGTAGCAAAGAACAATAGTATGTTCATGATAATGTTAATAAAATCGGAAATAAATAGAGTTGGGTTTTAAATAGCATAGGTTAATAGGAACTTATTACAAATAGAATAGAAAAATTAGAGAAATGACAATAGAGCTCACTAAGGCAGTGTTTTTCAACCACTGTGCCGTGAGATACAGTCTTCTGTGCCATGAGAGATGATCTCATTTCACCTAACTGGGTTAAAAATATTTTTTGCAAACCAGTAATTATAATCCGCAAATGTACTGTTGTTGAGTGTCTGTGCTGTCTAGAGCTCGGCAGCGTAACCATGTAATACTCTTCCATATCAGTAGGTGGCAGCGGGTAATTAATTGCTTTGTAGATGTTTGTCATGATCACAAAATGCAGACGACAGCGGGTGCAGTGTGCAGGTAAAAAGGTATTTAATGCTTAAACCTTAAAATAAAGAAAAGGCAAGTGCCGCTAAGAAAAGGCATTGAAGCTAAGGGAAGGCTATGCTAAACGAAACTAAAACTGAACTGGCTGCAAAGTAAACAAAAACAGAATGCTGGACGACAGCAAAGACTTACTGCGTGTGGAGCAGACAGCGTCCACAAAGTACATCCAAACATGACATAATCAACAAAGTCCCCGCAAAGAATGATAGCGACAACTTAAATAGTCTTGATTGCTCAAACAAAACAGGTGAACAGACTAGTGCTCATGGAAGACATGAAACTTCTACAGGAAAATACCAACAAAAGAGGAAAATCCACCAAAATAGGAGCGCAAGACAAGAACTAAAACACGAAACACAGGGAGACACCAAAAAACTCCAAATAAGTCACGGTGTGATGTGACAGTACTTTGAGACAAGCGCTATAGTCATGAATGCCTGGTTATGGTTTCAATTCTTATCCAACACTTGCGAGAACAAGTTTTTATTGTCAATATCAGCTGCTGAGTTACATTTGCTAATGTTTTCTGCTGGTGGTGTGCCTCGACATGTTATCAATAGAAAAAAATGTGCCCTGGCTCAAAAAAGGTTGAAAAACACTGCACTAAAAATTGCATAGTGGTGCATTCAATCCAGGCACCTTATAGCCAAAACAGTGCTATAGTAGAATGAGCATACCTATCTAGATCCGGGGTGTCAAACTCATTTTAGGTCAGGGGCCGCATGGAGGGAAATCTGTGCACATGAGGGCCGGACTATTACAATCATGGTATTAAAACTAAGAAAATAAAGACAACTTCAGATTGTTTTCTTTATTTCACTTTGGCCAAAAATAGAACTAACACATTATGAAAATATTACAATAAAATATAGAGAAAAATATACCGGCAGCGGTAAAGTTTAGGTCCATGTAGGAAAGAAGAAAATGAATGAATGTTAGAACTGAACAAATGTAAAGTTGCATAAAAATTTATTTTCTTTTGTTATTTTTTTTAATGAATTAAGTTATGTTTATGACAACCTTTTTAGAATGTGAGATACAACAGGATAATGCATACATTTATCATTTGCTTTCGAAACGGTTCCAAAAAAGTGGGACCCTAAAAATTTACTGTAGGACCCCATTTTTATGACTTGTTGGGGTCCCCGGGACCATATTTTGAAAATTTCTAGCGCCAACACTGACGGAAGTATTGGTGCCTGCAAAACAGCAGCAGGCGGCTGTCGCCTGTGGGCCGGTTCCAATACTAATCAAATATCATTCTGGGGGCCATAGATAATTAATTTGCGGGCCGGATCTGGCCTGCGGGCCGTGACTTTGACACCCCTGTTGTAAATGTTCTGAACTCCTGTTTCCATATGAGTTGGGAAATGTTGTTCGATGTAAATATAAACAGAATACATGCAAATCATTTTCAACCCATATTCAGTTGACTATGCTACAAAGACAACATATTTGATTCTCAAACTGATAAACATTTTTTTTTTGTGCAAATAATCATTAAGTTTAGAATTTCATGCCAGCAACACGTGACAGAAGTTGGGAAGGGTGGCAATAAATACTGATAAAGTTCAGGAATGCTCATCAAACACTTATATGGAACATCCCACAGGTGTGCAGGCTAATTGGGAACAGGTGGGTGCCCTCATTGGGTATAAAAGCAGCTTACATGAAATGCTAAGTAATTCACAAACAAGGATGGGGTGAGGGTCACCACTTCGTAAGCAAATTGTCGAACAGTTTTAGAAAAACATTTCTCAACCAGCTATTGCAAGGAATTTAGGGATTTTACCATCTAGGGCCAGTAAAATCATCAAAAAGTTCAGAGAATGTGGACAAATCACTGCAAGTAAGCGATGATATTACGGACTTTTGATCCCTCAGGTGGTACTGCATCAAAAACCGACATCAGTGTGTAAAGGATATCCCCACATGGGCTCAGGAACACTTCATAAAATCACTGTCAGTAACTACAGTTGGTCGCTACATCTGTAAGTGCGAGTTTTAACTCTATTATGCAAAGCCAAACCCATTTATCAACTATATCCTGAAAGCCGCCGGCTTGGCTGGGCCCGAGCTCACCTAAGATGGACTGATGCAGAGTGGAAAGGTGTTCTGTGGTCTGACGAGTCCAAATTTCAAATTATATATGGAAACAGGGGACGTGGTTTACTCCAAAACAAAGAGGAAAATAACCATTCGGATTGTTATAGGCGAAAAGTTCAAAAGCCAGCATCTGTGATGGTATGGGGGTGTATTAGTGCCCAAGGCATGGGTAACTAGCACATCTGTGAAGGCACCATTAATGCTGAAAGGTCCATACAGGTTTTGGAGCAACATATATTGTCATCCAAGCAACGTTATCATGGACGCCCCTGCTTATTTCAGCAAGACAAGTGTTACAACAGCGTGGCTTCGTAAAAAAAGAGTGCGGGTACTTTCCTGGCCTGCCTGGCGTCCAGACCTGTCTCCCATCGAAAATGTGTGGCGCATTATGAAGCGTGAAATACGACAGCGGAGACCCCGGACAGTTGAACGACTGAAGCTCTACATAAAATAAGAATGGGAAAGAATTCCACTTTCAAAGCTTCAACAGTTAGTTTTCTCAGTTCCCAAACGTTTATTGGGTGTTGTTAAAAGAAAAGGTGATGTAACACAGTGGTGAACATGCCCTTTCCCAACTACTTTGGCACGTGTTACAGCCATGAAATTATTATTTGCAAAAAAAATAATAAGTTTATGAGTTTGAACATCAAATATCTTTTCTTGTAGTGCATCCAATTGAATATGGGTTGAAAAAGATTTGCAAATCATTGTATTCCGGGGTTTGTAACTCATGTTATTCTGTGGTAAAGTAAACATTAGACTCCCTGTAACACAAATGCTGAGAAAACCTAATTTGTTAACAGATGACATTAGTGATAATTTATTTGAAGAAGACAAAAATGCTTCTGGTAACTAAGTCTTTGCTAAGACATGACCTTTTACATACAGCAAGTGATCGAAAGGCCATTGTTGTATGCTTCAATAAAGAATAACATGAGAATCACAATGTGTTTCAAATATAGAAAGCTTCACTACATCAAAATATATTGTATTTATATTCACTTGAAAAAGCACATTTGACATATTTGGGGCCTAAATTAAGTGTTTAGTTAACTCTTGTATGTATTATCAGACTGGAAGTCTCTACAGAGAGTGTTGAGTACAGCGTAGAAGATCATAAGGACTCCTCTTCCTCCTATCCATGAAATCGCAAAAAGCCGCTGCCTGACCAGGGGTCAGAAAATCTGTAGAGACTCCTTCCACCCCCATCAAGGACTGTTTTCACTGCTAGACTCTAGAAAGAGGTTCCGCTGTCTCTGTAGTAGAACCTCCAGGTTCTGTAACAGCTTCTTCCCTCAGGCCATAAGACACTTTAACGCATCATTATAATCCCCTCAATTCCCCCCCAAAACGGATTAACTCGCTGGAATATAAAACAATATAACATACATCCGTAAACATGGATGCATATGCAAAATTGAAATATATTTATCTGTACAGTGACGTATTCATTTATACCTGCACCTTATTGATCGTTTATCCTGCACTACAACGAGCTAATGCAACAAAATCTCGTTCTCATCAGTACTGTAAAGTTCAAAATTGAATGACCATAAAAGGAAGTCTAAGTCTAAGTCCAAGTCTATTCTAGACCAATATTTGTCTTATTTTATGTTATCACGTTGGGGTGATCAATGCTGTGTCTATTTATAAGATGTCTATGATCATGGCTACTGATTGGCTCAGCCTCAGGCCAAAATTATAATACTGGATTAAAAGAGTGTAAATGTGATTAAATGGTGTTATTTTATTTATAGAGAGCTCTCATAATGTTGAAAAATGTGTTTGGACACAGGTCTTTTATGCTGTGGTTATTATGAACATCCATCCATCCATTTTCTACCGCTTCTCCCTTTTGAGGTCGCGGTAGGTGCTGGAGCCTATCTCAGCTGCATTTTGGTGGAAGGTGCGGTACACCCTGGACAAGTACACACCTCATCGCAGGGCCAACACAGATAGACAGACAACATTCACACTCACATTAACACACTAGGGCCAATTTAGTGTTGCCAATCAACCTAGCCCCAGGTGCATGTTTTTGGAAGTGGCAGTAAGCCGGAGTACCCGGAGGGAACCCACGCAGTCACAGGGAGAACATGCAAACATCCATCCATTTTCAACCGCTTGTCCCTTTTGGATTCGCGGTGGGCGCTGGTGCCTATCTCAGCTACAATTGGGCGGAAGGCGGTGTACACCCAGGACAAGTCGCCATCTCATCGCAGGGCCAACACAGATAGACAGACAACATTTACACTCACATTCACAAACAGGGCCATTTTTTTTTTTTGTGTTGCCAATCAACTTATCCCCAGGTGCATGCTTTTGGAGGGAACCCAAGCAGTCACAGGGAGAACATGCAAATAAATTAGATTTAAAATGAATGATTCCTACTTCAAATGTGAGTGTGAATGTTGTCTGTCTATCTGTGTTGGACCTGTGATGAGGTGGCGACTTGTCCAGGGTGTACACCGCCTTCTGCCCGAATGCAGCAAAGATAGGCTCCAGCACCCCCTTGACCCCGAATGGGACAAGCGGTAGTAAATGGATGGATGGATGGATTGATTCCTACTTAGCAAAAAATCATCTGTCTCAGTCCTATCTGGAACCAATTAACAGCTGATGATGCATTACATGTTGATGCATTGCGTTACGATATCTGACTGCTGTTACACAATTTAAAATGTGCTTATCGTAAGTTATTATGGTCACGCCGTGTTTACAGTCTGGGAGTTCCCTGCGCTTTATCGGGAATGACTTCCCCGCACAAGTTGTCAGGGATGGTGATTACAACATCCTCTACATCCCAGAGGAAGTTTGACCTGCCTTCAGAGAACAGCCCCACCAGCCTGAAAGAAGAACAATAGGAACTACTTCTGACCCCTACAATTTATGAAACTTTATTTAAAAATAGGCTTTGAATGGAACTCCCAATTACAGCACTGAAACAAATGTAGTGATGACATTTTGTCGGGAGGGGGCGCCATAACTTTCATTCAAACAATACTTTTAGCTGTACCTGAGACGCTAGCTTAACTGCTATATGCAACAAAGATAAACACGATGGTGTTATATTATATAGTTGTAACTTATTCGCCAGCTTCAGTTGTGATGTACAGTGTCTTACCATGTTAAGACGAACACAATGAAAAAAGTATTAAAAAAGAAAAAAAAGTCCAGTTGTGGTTTGGTCTATCCAGCACGTCGATGTTGCCTTCAGGAGCTGCTGTGAGTATTCCTCTCGCGACCAGATAACGGTCTGTTTTAAACAAAGGGCTTGTTCAGATTTATATAAATTTGTTCCATTGATTTGGGACGGTTCCTTTTCCACTAACCACTCCTTGCTGCTTTGTCCAGCGGTGATGTCATGTTGAGGGGGAGAGTCCCGACCCCCATGTTAACCATTTGCTGTCTAGCGAAGAGGGCGTTTGGCAGACTGTCTTTAAATGCACCATCTCATCATCCAGAATTCAGACAGCGCTTGGATTATGACCATTTTGCTGCTTTTACTCTAGGACAGTGTTTTTCAACCACTGTGCCGTGGCACACCAGTGTGCCGTGAGATGCAGTCTGGTGTGCTGTGGGAAATAATCTAATTTCACTTATTTGGGTTAAAAATATGTTTTGCAAACCAGTAATTATAGTCTGTAAAATATGTGTAGAGTAACTGTGTACTACTCTTCCATGTCAGTAGGTGGCAGCCGGTAGCTAATTGCTTTGTAGATGGAAACAGCGGGAGGCAGTGTGCAGGTAAAAAGGTGTCTATAGCTTAAACCAAAAATAATCAAAAGGTGAGTGCCCCTAAGAAAATGCATTGAATCTTAGGGAAGGCTATGCAGAACAAAACTAAAACTGAACTGGCTGCAAAGTCATCAAAAACAGAATGCTGGACGACAGCAAAGACTTAATGTGGAGCAAAGTACATCTAAAAACAACTGAAATAGTCTTAGTTGCTTAAACAAAGTAAATGTGGGAAATATCGCTCAAAGGACATGAAATTTAAGGAAGACATGAAACTGCTACAGGAAAATACCAAAAAAGAGAGAAAAAGCCACCAAAATAGGAGCGCAAGACAAGAAGTAAAGCACTACACACAGGAAAACAGCAAAAAATGGTGTGACGTGACAGTACACCTACTTTGAGGCAAGAGCTATAGTGATGCATGCTTGCTTACATGCTTTAAAGTCATATCCAACAATTGCCACAACGACTTTTTACTGTCAACTGAGTTTCGTTTTTTTCAATGATTTCTGCTGCTGGTGTGCCTCCGCATTTTTTCAACGCAAAAAATGTGCCTTGGCTCAAAAAAGGTTGAAAAACACTGCTCTAGGAGAACAACTAGCACCACTCCAGTTTGTTGAGTTCAGAGCTGTGTTGTGAACTGGCGAGTGTAACAGATCACGAAGCCTCTGTAGACAGCTTTTGAGGACCCTGAACTCCGCTGCAGGGAAAATCGATTATGATATGCCTGAAACATTCTATTGGATACAGTGTGTGATTCGGGGCGTATATTTGAATTACAAATGTAAGTAGGGGAGGAATACTTATTTGTTTTGGCTGGTAAAAGTGGCGGAAAATGATTACCGTTTTAAAACTTCCCTGACTTTTACACGGACAGTAAACGCAACGTGATCACGTGACTGAACACCGGAAGTGACTCGAGCGTCAACATTGGGAAAGGGTGAGTGTGCAGTTCTTTAAATAAGTGCGCGATTCCTGTGGATTTTTCAAAGGATAAAACATTTACAGGTGCGTTTTGCATTATGTTAAACATTCCATAGCACATAATGTGTGTTCGAAAGCGAAAAAACTGCGTCTCAAAGATAGCCCCGATAGTATGTTTGCTAACATCAAACCATCAGTCAATGTTTATTCATATAGCCCTAAATCACTAGTGTCTCAAAGGGCTGCACAAACCACAACGACATCCTCGGTAGAACCCACATAAGGGCAAGGAAAACTCACCCTAGTGGGTTGTCGGTGACAGTGACAATGGTGACTTTGAGAAACCTTGGAGAGGACTGCATATGTGGGCATATATACCCCCCAGGGGACCGAAAGCAATGGATGTTGAGTGGGTCTAACATGATACTGTGAAAGTTCAATCCATAGTGGATCCAACACAACCGTGAGAGTCCAGTCCAAAGTGGATCCAACACAGTAGCGAGAGTCCCGTCCATAGTGGAGCCATCAGGGAACCATCCCAAGCGGAGGCGGATCAGCAGTGCAGAGATGTCCCCAACCGATGCATAGGCGAGCGGTCCATCCTGGGTCCAGACTCTGGACGAGCGGTGCATCCTGGGTCCCGACTCTGGACAGCCAGTACTTCATCCATGGCCACCGGACCGGACACCCTCCACAAGGGAGAGTGGGACAGAGGAGAAAAAGAAACAAAACGGCAGATCAACTGGTCTAAAAAGGGTGTCTATTTAAAGGCTAGAGTATACAAATTAGTTTTAAGGTGAGGCTTAAATGCTTCTAGTGAGGTGGCATCTCGAACTGTTACCGGGAGGGCATTCCAGAGTACCGGAACCGAACGAAAAAAGCTCTATAGCCCGCAGACTTTTTTTGGCCTCTGGGAATCACTAATAAGCCGGAGTCCTTTGAACGCAGATTTCTTGCCGGGACATATGGTACAATACAATCGGCAAGATAGGCTGGAGCTAGACCGTGTAGTATTTTATACGTAAGTAGAAAAACCTTAAAGTCACATCTTAAGTGCACAGGAAGCCAGTGCAAGTGAGCCAGTATAGGCGTAATATGATCAAACTTTCTTGTTTTTGTCAAAAGTCTAGCAGCCGCATTTTGTACCAACTGTAATCTTTTAATGCTGGACATGGGGAGACCTGAAAATATGTCAGCCATTGCTTCAAATCCACAGTACTGTTTGAGGGTGAAATTAAAACATAACAGTTTATTTCCTACTTTTATTCCAGATGGCGTCATCTGACTGGCACCTGTCTTTGAAGTTGGTAGACCAGCCCAAATCCACCTTTCACTTCCCTGAGATGATGCCAGGGGATGTTGCACCAGGAGGATACAGAGTGGCTACCCTCAAACAGCTGGTAGCAGCCCAGCTCCCCAACTCCATCCCTGACCCTGACCTCATTGGTACTACATACGTCACCACATACATTCAGTACACACGTACAGTTCTCTCCAGATAACCATGTCTTGTTTCAGAACTGGTCCATTGTGGTCGTAAACTTAAAGATGATCTCACATTGGATTGCTGCGGGATTCTACCGGGATCGACCTTACATGTACTAAAAAAGACATGGCCAGAACCTGAGAGCATTGCAGGTATGTACAGTCGTGGTCAGAAGCTTACATACACTTGTAAAGAACATAATGTCATGGCTGTCTGGAGTTTCCAATAATTCCTAGTGATTTGATTGTCCGTCCTGGGATCGGTAGGTTGTGAGTTCAAACCCCGGCCGGTTCATACCAAAGACTATAAAAATGGGACCCATTAACTCCCTGCTTGGCACTCAGCATCAAGGGTTGAAATTGAGGGTTAAATCACCAAAATATTATTCCCGCTCCCCTCACCTCCCAGGAGGTGAACAAGGGGATGGGTCAAATGCAGAGGACACATTTCACTACACCTAGTGTGTGTGTGACAATCGTTGGTACTTTAACTTTTTTTTTTAAGTGCAACTCCAAGGAGACAAGCAGAACAGAGTGTTCCACACCTGCCGCAATCTAATAACAGTGGTTTTGTCTTTAACGTACGCCGTGTCAGACTGCAGTAGCCCGGGAATAGTTAGTTCATGCCGGCCAGCGAAGTAGCCTTTGGTGTGGGCAGGTGCCGCTTCATAACAAGCTGCTGTTTCACCACACCTAGTGTGTGTGTGACAATCATTGGTACGTCAACTTTTTTAACTTTAACTGAATTTCGACAACTCTGATTTTTTTGTGATAGAGTGATTGGAGTACATACTTGTTGGTCACAAAAAACATTCATGAAGCTTGGTTCTTTTATGAATTTATTATGGGTCTACTGAAAATGTGACCAAATCTGCTGGGTCAAAAGTATACATAATTCAAAAATTCAACCAGAAGCTTGTGGATGGCTACCAAAAGCGCCTTAGTGCAGTGAAACTTGCCCAGGGAAATGTAACCAAATATTAACATTGCTGTATGTTTACTTTTGACCCAGCAGATTTGATTACATTTTCTGTAGACCCAAAATGAATCCCTAAAAGAACCTAACTTCCTGAATGTTTTTTGTGACAAACAAATATGTGTTCCAAGCACTCTATCACAAAAAAATAAGAGTTGTAGAAATGATTGCAAACACAAGACAGCTCTGACATTATGTTCTTTACAACTGTATGTAAACATTTGACCACAACTGTATGTTTACATATATACTGTAAACATCATGATTATTGGGGAATGGAGGTGAAGCTGTAAATGTAAACGCTGGTTGTTTTTATGCTTCAGAACCTGTGAACAGAGCCACTGCGGCCCGAGAGTTTAGAATGCTCCACGCTGCTCTCCACTCTCTGCACTCCACATATAGAGAATCAGTAAGTGGAAGTTAATAAACATGTTTTTTTTTGTTTTTTTCTAGATAGGTATTTTACTTAATATTGTAGTTTGCAAGGGTATTGTGTTACACTGAGAGCTGTTTGTAATAGGTTGGAACCCAAAAACATTCCTTTGTTGCTGGTCAACCTCAGATTTGTTGTGATTTTTCTATAGGAGGTATTAGAGATAACATATAATCTGTCCCTAGGTCAACTGCTATCATACCAAATCTATTAACTTTATAGGCCATGTTCTAAGTAGTATGGTAATATTACTCATTGCCATACGAGAGTAAAAAAACCTTAACCAGCTTAACTATCCTAACTTGAATGACAAAGGTGTATTAATTTGTAGAAAAGGAAGGTAGCCATTGCAAGTAATCCAACAGGCAAAAAAGTCAAATCATCTTAATTGTAATACACATGTAGTAAAGAAAATAAGGCCAGGCACACCTCATTTTTTGTATATTAGTAAATTTCCCAAAAGTGTAACAAAAAAAAAAACAAAAAAAAAGGGGTTGTGTCATTTGTAAAATGCACAACTATGTAGAGTAGGGGCATAACAAGTTAGTGATTTATTGATGTACTGAGGGCCCCCACCATGCAATGCACGCAATGTCAGGACTAAGATTTTAAACTTAATGTGGAATTTAACTGGAAGCCAATGAAAACTGAATAAAATGGGGTTAGTATGAGCTGTTTTGGGTGCACAGGTCAAAAGTCTGGTAGCCGCATTTTGAACGGTCTGAACTCAGTATTATACTGAGGAACAACTTGATGACGCAAGCATAGAAAATACATTTTCTTTGATTCATTTTAATTGTAGAAGTCTACCAAAACACTTTGCTAAAATCAAATATGTTTTAGAGTCACTTAAAGGTAGATTTAAAGTCATTGCTTTATCTGAAACTTGGATAAAGAAAGACAAGGGGGTTGATCTGAAATTAAAGGACTATGATCTGTATGTCACTAGCAGAGACAATAGGACTGGAGGAGGGGTGGCCCTCTATATATATAATGAACTTAAATGCAGACCAGTTAAATGTATGACAATGGCCATAAATGATTTACTGGAGTGTGTAGCTGTTGAGATAGAATTACAACAAAACAGAAACATTGTTGTTGCATGTGTATATATAAAACCAGGATCAAAAGTGGAAACCTTCATGGATAAATTAGAGGAAATGATTAATGGTTTAAATAAAAATAGAACTATTGTAATTTGTGAAGATTATAATATTGATCTTCTAAAGGTGGATTCACATAAACAAACATCTGATTTTTTAGAGATATTATATGAAAAAGGGCTGTACCCCTTAATTACAAAGCCTAGCAGAATAACCACAACTAGTGCAACCTAAATAGACAATATCTTTACAAATGTTTTAGGGATTCACATCACTACTGGGTTAGTGATAAATGACATAAGTGATCATCTGCCTATATTTGCAATATTTGACTATCAATTCCCTAAAAGAACATACTATCAAATACTTAAGAGGAAAAGAAGTGTCAACCATATTAACAACTTTAGGGATGACCTATTAAAACAAGAGTGGAGAGAGGTCTACACAGACGATATAAATACTGCCTATGATTCTTTTCTTAAACATTGTATTACTCTGTATAACAAGCATTGTCCTGAGGTTCCATGCAGATCTAAACAAAGGCAAAATAATGCACCTTGGATGACAAACAGTTTGAAAAATGCATGTAAAAAGAAAAATAGACTTTATAAGGAGTTTATCAAATCAAGAACAGAGAATGCTGAAAAACGATATAAAAACTACAAAAACAAGTTGACCAATATATTGAGACAAGCAAAAAGGGAATATTACAAAAGAATGTTGCATGAAAATAAAAATAACATAAAGGCTACATGGAATATTTTAAATAAAGCAATAGGGAATAGGACAAGGCGAACAGAACTACCTGGATGTTTTAAAAAAGATAATATGTTAATTGAAAACAAAGATGAAATTGTCAATGAATTGAATCAATTCTTTGTAAATGTAGGACCTAGCTTAGCAAACAATACCTAGAGCTAATGATCAATCAGGGGATGTCTGGAAAAGGGAAAATAGGGTTATGCAGTCAATGTTTCTTAGTGAAGTGACTGAGAATGAAATATTATCTGTGGTTTACAAACTAAAAAACAAGACCTCAATAGACAATGAGAGCATTGACATGAGTATAATAAAAACACAATTGATTGCATCATTAAACCATTGCATTATATAATTAATTGTTCTTTTAAAGTAGGGGTTTTCCCAGACAGTATGAAAACAGCTAAGGTTATACCTATATATAAAACTGGAGATAAACATACATTTGGTAATTATAGACCAGTATCTCTCTTATCTCAATTTTCAAAAGTGCTTGAAAAACTGTTTGTTAATAAATTAGACTGTTTTATTGAAAAACATAAATTATTAAATGAAAATCAGTATGGATTTCGATCAAACAGGTCTACGAGCTTGGCCATCATGAACATTATTGAAGAGATTACAACTGCAGTTGATCAAAATAAATCAATCAATCAATCAATGTTTACTTATATAGCCCTAAATCACTAGTGTCTCAAAGGGCTGCACAAACCACCACGACATCCTCGGTAGGCCCACATAAGGGCAAGGAAAACTCACACCCAGTGGGACATCGGTGACAATAATGATCCAGTGGGACGTCTGTGACAATAATGATTATGAGAACCTTAGAGAGGAGGAAAGCAATGGATGTCGAGCGGGTCTAACATGATACTGTGAAAGTTCAATCCACAATGGATCCAACACAGTCGCGAGAGTCCAGTCCAAAGCAGTTCCAACTCAGCAGCGAGAGTCCCGTTCACAGCGGAGCCAGCAGGAAACCATCCCAAGCGGAGGCGGATCAGCAGCGCAGAGATGTCGAGGCGGATCAGCAGCGCAGAGATGTCCCCAGCCGATACACAGGCAAGCAGTACATGGCCACCGGATCGGACCGGACCCCCTCCACAGGGGAGAGTGGGACATAGAAGAAAAAGAAAAGAAACAGCAGATCAACTGGTCTAAAAAGGGAGTCTATTTAAAGGCTACAGTATACAAATGAGTTTTAAGGTGAGACTTAAATGCTTCTACTGAGGTGGCATCTCGAACTGTTACCGGGAGGGCATTCCAGAGTACTGGAGCCCGAACGGAAAACGCTCTATAGCCCGCAGACTTTTTTTGGGCTTTGGGAATCACTAACAAGCCGGTATCCTTTGAACGCAGATTTCTTGCCGGGACATATGGTACAATACAATCGGCAAGATAGGATGGAGCTAGACCGTGTAGTATTTTATACGTAAGTAGTAAAACCTTAAAGTCACATCTTAAGTGCACAGGAAGCCAGTGCAGGTGAGCCAGTACAGGCGTAATGTGATCAAACTTTCTTGTTCTTGTCAAAAGTCTAGCAGCCGCATTTTGTACCAACTGTAATCTTTTAATGCTAGACATGGGGAGACCCGAAAATAATATGTTACAGTAGTCGAGGCGAGACGTAACAAACGCATGGATAATGATCTCAGCGTCCTTAGTGGACAGAATGGAGCGAATTTTAGCGATATTACGGAGATGAAAGAAGGCCGTTTTAGTAACGCTTTTAATGTGTGCCTCAAAGGAGAGAGTTGGGTCGAAGATAATACCCAGATTCTTTACCGTGTCGCCTTGTTTAATTGTTTGGTTGTCAAATGTTAGAGTTGTATTATTAAATAGAGTTCGGTGTCTAGCAGGACCGATAATCAGCATTTCCGTTTTTTTGGCATTGAGTTGCAAAAAGTTAGCGGACATCCATTGTTTAATTTCATTAAGACACGCCTCCAGCTGACTACAATCCGGCGTGTTGGTCAGCTTTAGGGGCATGTAGAGTTGGGTGTCATCAGCATAACAGTGAAAGCTAACACCGTATTTGCGTATGATGTCACCTAGCGGCAGCATGTAGATGCTGAAGAGTGCAGGGCCAAGGACCGAACCCTGGGGAACTCCACACGTTACCTTAACGTAGTCCGAGGTCACATTGTTATGGGAGACACACTGCATTCTATCAGTAAGATAAGAGTTAAACCAAGACAGGGCTAAGTCTGACATACCAATTCGTGTTTTGATACGTTCTAATAAAATATTATGATCGACGGTATCGAAAGCAGCGCTAAGATCGAGGAGCAGCAACATAGATGACGCATCAGAATCCATCGTTAGCAATAGATCATTAGTCATTTTTGCGAGGGCTGTCTCCGTCGAGTGATTTGCCCTGAAACCGGATTGAAAGGTTTCACATAGATTGTTAGACGCTAAGTGTTCATTTAACTGCTCCGCAACAATTTTTTCGAGGATTTTTGAAATAAAGGGAAGGTGAGACACCGGTCGGTAGTTTACCATGAGGTCAGGATCGAGGTTAGGTCTTTTAAGAAGAGGATGAATAACCGCTTTTTTGAATGCTAGGGGAACAGTGCCCGAGGAAAGTGATAAGTTTATAATATTTAGCACTGATGGACCTAATAATACAAAGAGCTCCTTGATCAGTTTCCCAGGAAGAGGGTCAAGTAAACATGTTGTTTGTTTTATTCCATTTACACGTTGTAACAATTCCTCTAATGTTATTTCCTCAAAACGAGAGAAACTATTTTGGAGGGCAGTATCCGCCGTATATACAATCGTGTCAGTGTTAATAGAACCCCGTTGTAGCTGGGACGCATTGTCTTTAATCTCCTTTCTAATGACTTCAATTTTCTTACTAAAGAATTGCATAAAGTCATCAGCTGAGTGGGTGGAGCTACTGGAAGGAGTCCCTTGTTGGGTAAGCGATGCTACCGTACTAAACAAAAATTTAGGATCGTTTTTATTACGGTGGATGAGATTTGAGTAATAATTAGCTTTAGCTAAGGTAAGCATGCGTTTATAAGTTATTAAACCATCACTAAATGCTTGATGGTGCACCTCAAGTTTAGTCGTGCGCCATTTGCGTTCCAGCTTTCTGCATAATAATTTCTGAGCTCTAGTTTCTTCTGTAAACCACGGGGTGCGCTTTTTTGGAGCCTTTTTTAACTTTAGCGGTGCTATGTTATCAATGGTTTCGCGCAGGGCGTCGTTAAAGTTGTTAGTGAGGTTATCAATAGAGCCCACATACTTTGGGAATGGTGCCATTACCGAGGGCAGTAGGTCAGCAAGCGTTGTCGTTGTGGCCGTATTAATGTTGCGGCTGCTATAGCAGTTATTATTATTATTAGTTTGATGAACATGCGTCTGAACCTCGAATTTTATAAGGTAATGATCGGACAATACTTTAGTATACGGGAGTATCGTAACTTTGGAAGCGGTGATACCCCTGACAAGCACTAGGTCTATCGTATTACCGTTGCGATGCGTGGGTTCATTTATTATTTGTGTGAGACCACAGCTATCAATTATAGTCTGGAGCGCTACGCACGGTGGGTCCGATGGGGTATTCACAGATACACAATAGGAGTGTTCATTGATTTAAAGAAGGCATTTGACACTGTAGATCATCAAATTCTCATTTCTAAATTATATACTGATGGAGTCAGAGGAGTTGCACTGGACTGGTTAACCAGTTATTTACATCAACGACAGCAATATGTTGAGATCGATGATCATGGGTCAGAATGTATGAATATTGAATGTGGAATTCCACAAGGTTCGATTTTAGGACCCAAACTTTTTACTTTATATATAAATGATATTTGTGAGGTTTCGAAAATTTTACAGTGCGTATTATTCACAGACGATACAAATTTATACTGTTCAGGAGATGACTTGAAAATTTTAGCCAATAATATTGAAGAGGAAATGGTTAAACTAAAATTGTGGTTTGATATAAATGAATTATCTTTGAATTTGGAAAAGACTAAGTATATGGTATTCGGTAATAAAAGAAAGATAGAAGTTAGTTTATCCATAAACAATGTGAAAATTGAGAAGGTGTCTGAAATCAGATTTCTTGGGGTCATCTTGGATGAAAAGTTGACATGGAAAGCTCATATAATGCATGTGCAAAATAAGGTATCTAAAAGCTTATTTATTTTGAACAAGGTTAAATATAGTTTTCCATACAACACAATGAGAATGTCATATTGCTCAATTATTCTACCTTATTTCAATTATTGTGCAGAAATATGGGGAAATACATATCATAGCAACATAATGCCTTTATTTCTTTCACAGAAAAGAGCAATTCGAATCATTTTTAAAGCAGGATATAGAGACCACACAAATCCACTTTTCATTAGGTCAGGATTACTAAAACTAAAAGACATTGTAGAATTGAATACACTATTAATGATGTTCAAAGCGAGAAATAAAGTTCTTCCGAAGAACATACAAAAGTTATTTGTGTTCACATCTGAAGATGAGAACCACAGAAGGCCGTATGACTTTAAACATCCAAGAGCGCGAACAAATTTGAAACAAATGTGCTTGTCTGTTGTTGGTGTGAAAGCATGGAATTCTCTAAGCAAAGACTTAAAAACCTGTAAAAATATATTTTTATTTAAAAAGAGTTATAAAAAGAGAAAACTGAAATTATATCAAACTGAGTTTTGATTTAGATTGGACGTGTCATTGTGAAAGTGCTTAAAGGAAAATGGAAAAGTATGTTGGAGTTTGGGTGTTGGTGGAGGGAACAGTTATAAAGTCATCTAAAATACTGTAATTTGTGTTAAAAAGGGGCAGATAAATATAAGAATATAATTCTTCCATCTGCTCCTTTCTGATCATGGAAATGTATAAGAAAGAAAAACAAAAAAAACAATGAAAGTGTCAATTGTACGTGGCTTGTAAATATGCATTTTCATGAAAGGAATAAAAATAAATGATGATGATGATGAGTGTTGACTTGTTGAAAAGAGTGAAAAGAGAATTGCAATACGAGACAAAATGAACGCATGATGATCATTTCGAGATCCAATTTTAATAACAAATTTCCCACTTTGAAAATATTTCTGAGATGATAAAAAGAGTTTTTGGTCAGTTGACAGCAGTGACCCTCCAAAGACATTGACTGATCAAACACAACCCCAGGTTTCTGAGGCTGTTTAACAGATGCACCCAGAGCACCAAGGTAGTTGTTGATCAGGGGGGATCTTTTAATAATATAGTGCCTCATTGTTTACTTAAATAAATACAGATATTAACATATGGCAATAATTATTGTACAAAAAGTAGGATGCAAGGTTTTGTGGTTCAGGATGTGTTTTGCTTTACCCAAGATTGTAATACTTTTTACTATTCTACCACACAAATATTTTATGTGAGGTTTCCAGCACAGCTTGTGTTCTAATACAACTCCCACAAATGTGCTCCCATATGCTCTTCCAATCTCTGTGTTATCGATTTCCAATTTTTGTATTTTATGATTCCCAAAAGCATAAATTTAGAGAGGTTTTGTCAAAGCCACATTTTAGTTCCCTAATTAAAATTTGTGTCCTCAGCAAAATACATTCACTTCCATGTATTTGACACCGTACAAATGTTGTTGATGTACATAATTCATATTTCTTATGGGACACCCTTAAGTCTTATAGGTATGAAGACAACATTTCTGTGTGACTTTAGCATAATATTCAGCACAAAGGGGTTAGTTCCAATCCTCTCCGTTAGGATGTGCTTCTTTCAAAGGCCAGAAGGTGTCACTGTTTGTGAACTATTTCCATGGGAACTTTCCCTCTATGCAGGTCTACAAAATGCTGACCAACAAAGAGTCTCTGGATCAGATCATCGTGGCCACACCCGGTCTCAGATCAGACCCAGTGGCGCTCGGTGAGACTCCATCCAGACTTTCCCCTTACATGAGCTTGTTCTTAGTCATGCTGCCTCAGCGTGCAAGTATGCAAATGCTGACATTTTCCAATCATGTTCAGGCGTGCTCAAGGACAAAGATCTCTTCGTGCAGTTCACAGACCCCAACATGTTGGACACGTGGGTGTTTGTTCTTATCTTATCACTTATTTTATTTTTACATCTTGCTCTTCTCCTTTCTCACAGACTCATCAGTTCTCACCCAGCCCTCGTCAACGCCATCATCCTGGTGCTGCACTCCGTGGCCGGAAGCATGCCCGCTCAGTCCGCCGCCTCCTCGTCCCGCAACGCGTCGGCTAGTTCCTACAGCGACATGCCAGGTAAACAATTTACATTTATTTCTCCTACATGTCTTCTTTTCTATTAAAACATCAAGTACTCAGTTTTTTGTTTTTTCTACAGACTTTTCTTCTGCTGCTTGTTCTTTTCCACGCTACTTTTGCAGGCCTGCTGTCTGCAGCAAATCAAAACTCTTGTAAACTCATTCAATCCCCCCCCCGCTGTTAGCTATTACATTTCAAAGCAGTCGGACACACTGTTGCCCTGTTATTAAGCCGCAAAGTTCTTAGTGACTTGAAATTTCTCACACAAGATCAAATTTTCTACATTATTTCTCTACTACTTTTTCAAATGTAACTCCATCAACAAGATATTTGGCACACACTCCTGGAGGCTGCACATATAAACCCTAAGGGTACAAAGGGTGACTTTTTGTCCTTTTGAGTACATTGTAGCTGAATTTTGGCCATCATTTTTTATGTGGTACTCCATTATACTGTACATGATTCTTCCTAAGAGTATTTTTTTTCTCACATTTTAAAATGAAAATGTTAAATTCTTTCACAGGTGCACAACACACTGGTCGTTATTCCACAATAACCCAAAGACGAACCGGACATAAAAGTCCTTCGTTGATCAAAAAACACAAACACATTTGGAATCTCTCAACCAATTTCAGCCCTAAAAAATTCCAAACATTTTATTTTTTTAGTTTTAATCCCGTGAAGGCGTGTTTTGTTAAATGATGTCAAAGTTTTCAATTAATATGAATTTGCCTACATCTAAATCTGTAACATTATTTTATCAAAAGTCCTTCAAAGGAGTCCAAAAAAATGTCTTTGATAATTTTGTTTAGGACTGAATATTAAGAAATTTGAGCCAAAAATTTTGTATTTATTAGTTTTGTTTCAGACTGAATATTAATAAATTTGAGCAAACAAAAAATAAAACTTCTTTGATAGTTTTGTTTAGGACTGAATATTAAGTCATTTAGGCAAAAAAAAAAAAATACCTTTTTGATATTTTTGTTCAGGACTGAATTTTAAGAAATCTCAGTTAAAAAAAATACTTTTTTGATAGTTTTTTTTAGGATGAAATATTAAGAAATTTGAGCAAAAAAATAAATACAAATAAAAATCCTTTTGGATATTTTTTTAGGACTAAATATCAAGAAATTTGAAAAAAAAAATTGAAGATAAATAAATAGAATAACCCCAAAAAAGTTTTTTTACGCCTTCCAAAAACGTATAGCCTTTTATGTCCGGTTTGGGATTGAAGATAATTAATGTCTCATTGTTCCCAGAGGGTTAAAAGATTAACAAGATCAATGCAGAAACATAGCATATTGTCACGGGCGGGGACTGAGTACCAGCTACAGTTGACAACTGAATTATAAAAGTTTCATTTTTTATTATTTCCCAAGTGCTATTTAAAGCGAGAAATGCATTTTCAACATGGCTGTTTCAAGCATCCTACTTTACTTTGGATGCTTCCATTATTTTTATTTGCACACACTTGAATGTGACTTGAATCCCATTGAGATTGGATTGCTCCGGAGTTGTGTGAGACTTGTGGAAAACTGTAACAGAAGACTGCAGGCTGTTAGCCAGTAAAGCGATTGCCTATTGGCATGGGGGGCTAATAATTTTGACTGGTAATTTCCGTTTTATGTGAATTAACTTAGTAACTGTGTGGAAATAAAAATATTGTAAACATCCAAAATGAAAGTATCATGCTTGGAAAAGCTGTGTTAAAAAATGCATTGCTTGGTTCAACAGCACTTGCACTTAATAAAAAATGGAATTTTCATAATTCTGTCGTCAACTGTACATGCCCATAACTCACCAAATCATAAAATGTTAAGGATATGTGTGTTCTGAAGCAGGGGTTCTTAACATTTTTGAGCTCAGGGCACAACTTTTCCACTACAGAGGGGTCCGAGGCTTCTTAAATTTCAACACTGAATTAGCAATCTTACTCTTGATTTTAACTGTATTGAATAATTGTATGTAACCAACAGTTTACAACCTTGTCGAATGATATGAAACCATGTGTTAATCACAAAGATTATTTATTTAACACATAAACTTTAGGCTTAGGTCAGCCTGATTAGAAAAATAATTACTAACCAAATATACTGCATAAGAAAAGACTCCTATTTAACTGACAAAAAAAAAGATACTTATTTAAAATTATGTAAAAATCAATTAATAAGGAATAGGTTTTTAACTAAACTGTCAAAACATTGAAGTGCGTATGAAACTACAGCTTCACCACTTTAGTCATATTTTTTTGCACTTAATAAACTTCTCTACAACTTTAGTTCTTCTGTTTGTTTGATGTTGTTATTTTTTAGGCTCCATACAGACTCCACAAGTGGTGAAAAAGTGCATTACAACTGAGTACCGTTGTGGCCCTAATGGACCACAGCTGAGAAACTGATACTGTTGGTGGCCCTCCCGGGGGCGCTCGCAGTCCAACAGTGGTTAAGAAACACTGTACTAAAGCTGTAGAGATGCGTGGATAGGCAATTATATCATCCGCAACCGCATCACCAAAGTCGTCATCCACCCGCTGCCCACCCGAACCAACATTTTATCAGGACCGTACCCGCCCGCCAACTGCCCGCTGAAATATATCACAGGTCGGCCGCCTTTACCACTCACAGAGCTATTTAAACTTGTTTTATAGAGTAATGAAGACAATTGGAACCGCTAACGTTCTCGCGGCTATCCAATAGCGTTCATCCTGATGACAAGAATATGGGCGTACTGTGAATCCATTGCCTTTGACACCTTCAACAACATGTACGAACCGATTGTTGGTCCGGCAACATGTTGTGTGCAGCTTCCGCAATTACACGTACAAGATTAAAAGGCATACTGGGTGATACAGAGTACACTGATGGTTGTGATATAAACAACTTTAACACTTACTAATATGCGCGACGCTGTGAAGCCACACAATACAAGATTGACAAACACATATCGGGAGAACATCCTCACAGTAACACAACATAAACGCAACACAACAAATACCTAGAATCCTTTGTATCCGTGACCTTCCTGAATATATTTTACACCCCCGCGCCCCTAACCCCGCCCACCTTACCGACGCACGGGGGGTTTGCTGTTAGCAGGGTGTATAAAATAGTCAGGAAGTGTCATGAATAAAAAGGATTCTGGGTATTTGTTGTGTTGCGTTTGTGTTGTGTTACTGGGAGGATGTTCTCCTGAAATGTGTTTGTCAATCTTGTTTGGTGTGGCTTCACAGCGTGGCGCATATTACTAAGAGTGTTAAAATTGTTTATATCACAACCATTAGTGTACTCTGTGTCACCCAGTATGCCTTGCAGTCGTGTGCGGAAGCAACACACATGTTGCTGGACTGACAAGCAGATCGTACATGTTGTGGTAGGCGACAAAGCCAATGGCTTCATAGCACGCCCTAATACTTATTATCTGGTTGACTGCCGGCAGTCATTCAAGAGAATAATAACGTCTCCTATTGTCTTCTTCGCTTTATGACACGGGTCTTAAATGGCTCTTTGAATGGCAAAGAACCATGTATATCAAATAATTCCGGATGGTTCAACCGCCACCCCGCCCGAATCTAATTAAAATATATTTTTTCGTCATGTCAACCGCCCGACCCGCGGTTTATCCGCGGATGAGACCGCAAACCGCGCATTTCTATAAAGCAGTGATTCTCAAACTTAGTGTACATTACTTAGTTCCATCGAGTAGTACGCCATAGAATCACTTAATTAAATATCCAAACACAGTGTTACTGTTCAAACTGTGTGCAATGTTACAGTGGCCAAACTATTGAATACACTTGTTAAATAAAACCTCTGCCTTGTTCTAATGAATATTTAGGTCTGCTAGGCTACTGTATTTTAATGTTGATCATTATGGTGGAACTTGGAGAGCTAAGTGTTTTCTGACAATGTACTTGGAGAAAAAAGTTTGAGAACCCCTGTTCTAAAGCTTTTGTAGTGCAACCAGTTGGGGCCACTTTGTTACCTAGAGAACATTTGAAAGGCCGCACCCCTCACCATGAGCATGGCACTTCTTTGTGATACTGTAACTTTCTGTTCATTTTGTAGCTAAATAAACATGCCTTTCTTCTTCTTCTCTGGCAGGAGGCTTCATGTTTGAGGGCATGTCTGATGACGACGAAGACTTCCAGTCCGTAAGTCAAAGCATCTGCCCGCTTTTTGCACATAATGTGAAGAAATCCCCCCCCCCCATCTGCATTTCAATCAGGGCAGCCCTGCGGGTCCGTCGAGCAGGCCGGGGTCTTCGGCGGGAATACGGCCGTTATCCTTGAACCACAGCGGCGCCACAGGGCCTCGACCCATCACGCAGAGCGAGCTAGCCACGGCGCTAGCCCTTGCTAGCACGCCCGAAAGCAGCGCTGTGACACCGACGACAGCAAGTCAGGTAAAAACACGATTAATTAAGAACATATGTGCAACTTGTTATTGTACAGTGGAACTTCGGGATACGAGCCTATTTGGTTCTTGAACGGGCTTCGTAAATATAAAAGTTTGTACAGTGAAGTGTATTTCTCTATGAGAAACAATGTAAATATGAATAATTGGTTCCAGCCTTGACAAAAGTCCATATTTTAGCAAAGGTTTGTACACTTGGAATACAATAATATAAAGTGCCATACAGTTATGTGTAACAAACAATCATAACAAGGGGTGTTGGATCAATTTCCTGTGTGTATGTGACAATCATTGGTACTTAAACTTTATTAAACAGCCAAAACAACAAGCTGCTGTCCTCTGTATGGGCTGCTCTGGCAACACGAACACGCACACACAGAAGTAGGTTTAAGAGCCCTCCCAAAAATTCTTAACTTTAACAACTAAATTGCTACCATAATAAACATTTTAAAAAGTTTAATCCACTTACATTAAAATCGGCAAAGAGCTGATGCGAGAGGAACAGACGGACAGACGGAGAGAATGGGGGGGATCTAGGGAGGGGCTGTGTGTGTGTGTGTGCTAAAAAAGACAAAGGCCTTTTCCTCCGCTGTGAAATACCGTATTTCCTTGAATTTCCGCAGGGCATATAGTATGCGCCTGCCTTGAATAACTGCCGGGTTAAACTCGCTTCCCAAAATAATTAGCGCATGCTTAGTATTACCGCCTGGTCAAACTCGTGACGTCACAAGTGACACTTCCCCTGTCATCATTTTCAAAATGGAGGAGGCTGATTTCAATAACGGTAATTTGAAATCGCATAAAGGGAAGAATATTAAGAGCTATTCAGTAGGATTTAAGGTCCAAGCTTACATCACACTCAAATTTTTACTGCATACCTTTGGTAAGTGCCGTAGTGAGAAGAGGTTTTAAAATAATTAGCACATGCTTACTTTTAACGCATGCCTTTGGTAAGCGCAGGAGTGAGAAGGGGTTTCAGTGTTTCCCACAGGTCAGGCATCTATTTGTGGTGGTGTGGTCGGGCGGCGGGGGAGGAGGCTGCAGCGGAGGCGGCAGCGATGACCAAGAAGAACGCAGAGTTGGAATATAATTACAACACTTTATGTACATATTTATATAATATTTACATATTTATATAATATGTAACTACAAACTCCATTCACAGACAGAGTCCCATTGCTTTTATGAGCAGTCGAGCGAGTCAAAAGTCGGAAAAATAAAAATATTTTTGTATTTTATTTTTTTTATTTGTGGCGGCCGTAATTTTTTTCTGGCGGGCCGCCACAAATAAATGAATGTGTGGGAAACCCTGGGTTTTAAATTAATTAGCGCCCCGACGGCAATTCAAGGAAATACGGTAAGTCTGTTTTTGGCATATTTTTCCAAAAATGACCTTTTCTCATCACAATTAAAACTTGCGTTGGTACGAAGCCTGCTTCCTGGATTCTTCCATACTTGTAAGCACCATTAATGTATTCCTTGCAAATCGTCTTTTTTTTGTAACTTCACAGCAACTCCCTCTTTTTGGGGCATGGTATTTTATTTATTAATTTTTTTTCCTGAGGAAACTCTCCTGAAGGAATCAATAAAGTACCATGTATCTATCTATTGAGTTAGAAAACTGGACAAAACTCCCTCTTTTTGGGGCATGGTATTTTATTTATTTATTTTTTTTCCTGAGGACACTCTCCTGAAGGAATCAATAAAGTACCATGTATCTATCTATTGAGTTAGAAAACTGGACAAAACTTGTCAAAAAGCAAAATAAAACAGAAAAGACATGCATGCTGAAGCGTTGAGAAGTGACTAGTAGTGTACTGCTCTGTAGAGAGCTCTGCCTCCCCAAAAGTGCTGTGCCCTGCCACAAAATGTATGAACGAAGCATTCGTACACAGAGATAAGGTTCGCACACGGAAGCATATTTGGCTCTATTTAAACGTTCGTAAATTAAAGTTCCTCGGTACTTGGTTCATACCTTGAGAGGATCGGTTGTCATTATCCAGTTGTTGTTTTTTCTAAGGCGGAGTCCTCCAGTGGCGCCGCCCCCATGCCAGCAGGGACCCCGGTGAGCAACGACCTCTTCAGCCAAGCACTGCAGCAAGCCCTCCAAGCCTCCAACATGTCGGCCCTGCAGGTGTGTGATAGTGAGAACCAGCTACACTAAGTTGCTGCTGAGACAAGAGTGAAATAAAATGGATGTTCGTGCGTGTTCGGATGTTTTCAGGGCCGCTGGCAGTCTCAGATGCAGCAGCTGAGAGACATGGGCATCCAGGACGAGGAGTTAATGCTGAGGGCATTGCAGGCCACCGAAGGAGACATACAAGCGGCCCTGGAACTGATCTTTGCTGGAGGACCAGGACTCTGAGCACAGAACTTATCTATGGACCAGGACTTTACCAGAGAAAGGATGATTATAAGAAGCAGGAAAAGAGTCTTTGGGGATTTTCTGGACGTGTGGTCAACTTTACTGCTTGTTAACACGCAGACATTTTGTGCATGTTTACATGCTGGTATTTAAGCACCGTGATACCCTCACAGGTCTTTTTTTGACTTGACACCTCTTGTAATAAATTCTTGAAATGGAAAAAAAATGTTGTATTGGATATCTGTAAAGGAGTCTTAGACCCATACTAAAAATACAACATAAGTGGCTAAAGTCATAATTTTATAAGAAATAATTAATATTATAATCACAATTTGACAAAAGGCCATAACATTACAAATAATACAAAAAAAACCTTTTTTGCAGTGAAATGTTATTACTTTGTAACTACAATAAGTTTAAAAAAAACAGCATTTTATGAGAGTCTGTCCATTAATACATTTTCATTTAACAAGAACATGGCTGTAATGTGATAGGAACACATTCATAACTTAGTATTTAAAACGAGTACAAAATAATTGTATAATATTACTAAAAAGTGCCAACGTTAAAATATTAAAACATTGCTGATATTACAAGAGTAATTGCAATCCCCCCTCCTCCTAGTAGCTATGCTTGAAAACAACAAATGCACTATTCCAAGAACAATTTCTGCCTCATAGGAGAACAAGGTTGTGAGCGTCATGTGACTAAATGTATACCTCTCGTGTCCTGTTTGCGGCCTGCTGCTCGCTCTTCCAGGCGGCGCAGTGGGCCGGACTCAGGGGTTCCCGTCACTGACCGACCTGGCTGCGTGGGGCTGTTGGTCCCTAGTTCCCTGGGCGCCACACCCGCTGTTTGGGTTGGGCTCTCTTGGCGGCTGGGGCCGTACTCTGGCTCCCACGCACACTGGGAGTCAAATATATTGTACATACAAACACACATATACTCACACACACACACACCGTTATTCATACATACAAACATACATACATAGGTACCTACGCTCCCACATACATACACAAATACAATACATACCTACATACTCCCAAGTTCATCCATCTACACTCACATTCACGGTACAAACATACACATACTGTACATATATATTCACTGTACAAACAAACATACATGTACTGTACATATACATTTACTGTACACATTCTGTTCATATACAAGTACATATACATACATACATTCATGCACATAATCACGTTTCATCAAACATGGGTAACACATGGCACACTGACAAAGTTTAACCCATTGTTACTATAACAATCTACAAGATTAATATAGGTTGCCTCTCTGTCTTCCCCTTCATCTTTTGGTATACCTTTTTTTTTTTTTAATCGCTCTAGTTATCATTATGTATATGTATTGTTGCATTTGAACAACTGTATTGTTGATAATAGAGGTAAACTATTGGTATTGTTCATGATTAATAGCACTTTTTCTATTGGTATTTGTATTGCTCCAGTTGTAGTGTAAAAATGCTCATTGTCATTTATATATGATTATTTATTTCACTAACTGCTTCTTTGCTATCACTTTTACAATCATATTTGTACATATTGTATGTGCTGGAGTTGTTCTATTGTTGTTGTTATTGTGTTTGCTGTTGTTGTTTTTGTCTCTCTGTCTAATCCCCCTCTTATCCCCACAATTCCCCCCTCTGTCTTCCTTTTTTTCCTCTTTCTATCCCCTCCTACTCCGGCCCGGCGGCACCAAATGATAATATAAATACATTTAATAAAGTCAAATTCAAATAATCTGAACGGCCGATATGGGCATCTACATCAACTATATGATTTGCCTGAGAAGCTGGACAGGACAAAAAAAAAGTATACCTATGGTAGTATCAATCAATCAATCAGTGTTTACTTATATAGCCCTAAATCACAAGTGTCTCAAAGGGCTGCACAAACCACTACGACATCCTCGGTAGGCCCACATAAGGGCAAGGAAAACTCACACCCAGTGGGACATCGGTGACAATAATGACCCAGTGGGACGTCGGTGACAATGATGACTATGAGTACCTTGGAGAGGAGGAAAGCAATGGATGTCGAGCGGGTCTAACATGATACTGTGAAAGTTCAATCCATAATGGATCCAACACAGTCGCGAGAGTCCAGTCCAAAGCGGATCCAACACAGCAGCGAGAGTCCCGTTCATAGCGGAGCCAGCAGGAAACCATCCCAAGCGGAGGCGGATCAGCAGCGCAGAGATGTCCCCAGCCGATACACAGGCAAGCAGCACATGGCCACCGGATCGGACCGGACCCCCTCCACAAGAAAAGAAACGGCAGATCAACTGGTCTAAAAAGGGAGTCTATTTAAAGGCTAGAGTATACAAATGAATTTTAAGGTGAGACTTAAATGCTTCTACTGAGGTGGCATCTCGAACTGTTACCGGGAGGGCATTCCAGAGTACTGGAGCCCGAACGGAAAACGCTCTATAGCCCGCAGACTTTTTTTGGGCTTTGGGAATCACTAATAAGCCGGAGTACTTTATAATAAAATATTGGAGCATTGAGCTTTTTTTCCATTTAATTAGGATTTTTATGTGAGCTTATGTGTGACATTTTTCATCATAATGTAAGTATAAAATGTTCTCATTAAATTATTGAAAAAGATAATATCAGAGGCATGAATCAAATACATTAAAAATGATGACGGTGGTGGCTCATTGTGCAGTTTCTTAGTTTGAACACTAGATGGCGTTGTAGTTCTATTTTATTCCCCCCCCATCCGCCACATGCTTGTGTTTGTTTAGTAGGTAAATATGGCAACAGCTAAAAAATAATGAAAGAATATGAAATACATTAACATTGGTATTTACATCAGTAAACGTATCACCCCGGAATATTAATTGAAGCAGACACCATGACAGGTTCCAATTGTGTTTCCCTCAGGAGTGTTTCTAATCAAGGCAGAGCAGACAATAGCCACACAGGTGTGAAGACAGCAGGTGAGCATCCTCTATTGTTGTGTTTAACGCAGGTGAGCGCTGGGCTGGGATTAACATAACGTCTGCTACCTGAGATTGCTTTTCTGCCAGGCCGCCATCACCTCCTGGAATCCACAATGAGGCACCAGTGGACATTTTCATCCTCCTCCAAGGCTCATTGAACCCATTTTTTTTTCCTCTGGAGGATTTCGCTCTTTGTGCACAAAAGATCCTCTGATGCTTTTCTCAGCCTTGATGGGAAGAAGGAGGGATGTCAAGTCTTTGGAGACCAATCTTGATGGAACCTTGGATTGACAACTGGATCTTTTTGGATTTAGACCGTCGACGCATGAGACACAAGAGCACAACATTTCGGTACCTAATTTGACAAATGATGCCTTAATAAATGTAATTGACGCACACATAGCGCAATTAATTTTATATTTAATACAATTCAATATTTTTAACTATAGTACCTCTCTGCTTTGTTAGCACGTTACTTCCTGGTTTGTTTACTTGTTCCTGGTTTAACTAATATTGGTTTGTTTACTTGTTCCTGGTTTAACTCTATTTGTAGTCTGATTCCTGGTTTGTGTACTATTTCCTGGTTTCTTAACTAGTACTGTATTCTAATGTCTGGTTTGTTAACTAGTACTATATGCTATTTTCCGGTTTGTTTACAAGTTCCTGGTTTAACTAGTATTGTATTGCCTGATTTGTTAACTAGTTCTTGGTTTGTTAACTTGTACTATATGCTACTTCCTGGTTTATTTACTTGTTCCTGGTTTGTTAACTAGTACTGTATGCTACTTCCTTGTTTCTTTATTAGTTCCTGATTTGTTAACTAGTAGAATATGATACTGTTTGTTTACTAGTTCCTGGATTGTTAACTATTACTATGTGCTACTTCTTGGTTTGTTTACTAGTTCCTGTTTTGTTAACTAGTACTGTATGGTACTTCCTTGTTTGTTTACTAGTTCCTGGTTTGTTAACTAATACTGGTTTGTTAACTAATACTGAATGGCACATCTTCATTTGTTTACTAGTTCCTGGTTTGTTAACTATGGTACATGTTTATTTACTAGTTCTTCGTTTGTTAAATGGTACTGTATGGTACTTCCTCGTTTAATTTCTAGTTCTTTGTTTAACTAGTACTAATATGATACGTGTTTGTTGGTTTATTCCTGGTTTAACTAGTACTTTATTATGAGTCCTGGTTTAACTAGTACCACATGCTACTTCCTGGTTTGTTTAATAGTTCCTGGTTGGTTAATTAGTACTATAATCCATCTCCCGGTATGTTGTTTAGTTCCTGGTTTGTTAACTAGTACTGTGGTCTACTTCCTGGTTTGTTTATTAGTTCCTGGTTTAACTAATGCTGTATTGTAATTCCTGGTTTGTTTACTAATTACTGGTTTAACTAGGACTGTATGCTACTTCCTGGTTTGTTTAGTAGTTTCTGGTTTGTTAACTTACTGTATTCTATTTTCTGGTTTGTTAACGAGTACTATATGCAAATGTTTTGTTTGTTTGTTTAGTAGTTCCTGGTTTATTAACTAGTACTGTATTCTAATTCCTGGTTTGTCAATTAGTACAATATGCTACTTCCCGGTGTGTTTATTAGTTCCTGGTTTAACTAGTGATCTATTCTAATTCCTGGTTTGTTAACTAATCTGTGGTTTAACTAGTAGTGTATGCTACTTCCTTGTTTGTTAACTAGTACTATATGCAAATTTTTGGTTTGTTAACTAGTACCATCTGCAAATGTTTGGTTTGTTAACTAGTACTATATGCTAATTTCTAGTTTGTTAAGTAGTTCCTGGTTTATTAACTAGTACTGTATTGTATTTCCTGGTTTGTTAATTAAGGGCTTCACGGTGGAAGAGGGGTTAGTGCGTCTGCCTCACAATACGAAGGTCCTGCAGTCCTGGGTTCAAATCCAGGCTCGGGATCTTTCTGTGTGAAGTTTGCATGTTCTCCCAGTGAATGCGTGGGTTCCCTCCAGGTACTCCGGCTTCCTCCCACCTCCAAAGACATGCACCTGGGGATAGGTTGATTGGCAACACTAAATTGGCCCTAGTGTGTGAATGTGAGTTTGAATGTTGTCTGTCTATCTGTGTTGGCCCTGCGATGAGGTGGCGACTTGTCCAGGGTGTACCCCGCCTTCCGCCCGATTGGAGCCCTTTTTGGGGTCGCGACCCCAAAGGGAATAAGCGGTAGAAAATGGATGGATGGATGGGTTTGTTAATTAGTACAATATGCTAATTCCTGGTTTGTTAAATTCCTTTTTAAAAAAAGCATAGAGCTCATTTTTTATGTTTGTTTTTAACTTTTTACTATGTATCACTTTGAAATGTGTTGTTCAATTGTAGAGTGCTATACAAATACAACGTATTGTTATACACACTGCATGCTAATTCCTGGTTTGTTTACTAGCACTGTATGCTACATCGTGGTTATAATGATGGACAGGTGGTTACTTCCTATCGCAGTGCTTTTCAACCACTGTGCCGTGGGATACAGTCTGGTGTGCCGTGGGAGATTATCTAATTTCACCTATTTGGGTTAAAAATATTTTTTGCAAACCAGTAATTATTGTCTGCAAATGATGTGTTGTTGTTGAGTGTCGGTGCTGTCTAGAGCTCGGCAGAGTAAACGTGTAATACTCTTCCATATCAGTAGGTGGCAGCCGGTAGCCAATTACTTTGTCGAAAACAGTGGGAGGCAGTGTGCAGGTAAAAAAGGTGTCTAATGCTTAAACCAAAAACAAAGAAAAGATGAGTGCCCCTATGGCATTGAAGCTTAGGGAAGGCTATGCAGAACAAAACTAAAACTGAATTGGCTACAAATTAAAAACAAAATGCTGGACGACAGCAAAGACATACTCTGAAGCACAGACAATAAACATCCTAACATGATATGACAATCAACAATGTCCTCACAAAGACGGATTTAAAACAACTGAAATATTCTTAATTGCTAAAACAAAGTAGATGAGGGAAATATCGCTCAAAGGAAGAAGACATTAACTGCTACAGGAAAATACCAAAACAAGAGAAAAAGCCACCAAAATAGGAACACAAGACAAGAAGTAAAACACTACACACAGGAAAACGGCAAAAAAGTCCAAATAAGACACAGGGCGATGTGATAGTACACCTACTTGGAGACAAGAGCTATAGTGATGCATGCTTGGTTATGCTTTGAATTTAAATCCAACAGTTGCGATGACGACTCTTTACTGTCAACTGAGTTTATATTTTTTTTTATTATTTCTGCTGGTGGTGTACCTCCGCATTTTGTCAACATAAGAAAATGTGCCTTGGCTCCAAAATGGTTGAAAAACACTGTCCCATTGTGTACACTTGTTGATGTGTGTGTTTGTTCCCCAGTAGATGACATCTGGTTTGTATACTTCTTACTTATTTCCAATTGTGTTGATTAATGGTGATTGTACTTCAATTATAGGTTTTTTGTTTTTTTTAGCAAGCTACTTGCTGTGTTTTTATTTATAAAAAAGTGTGGTTTGACTGCAATTCGAACATTTGAAAAATAACTTTTGTTTTACATCATTACATCAACACCTTTGTAGTTAGCTGTTTCCTTTTGTGTTTATTAATGGTGAAGGTACTTGCTTGATCGTTTGTAAGCAAACTACTTTCTTTTTTTCTCTCTGTCATCTACAGTGTTGACGGACTACTACGTTTTGTATTGGAACGTTTTATCTGTCGAATGTTACTTTCTGATTTGTTTATAGCTAGCTTGTTACTTGCTGGTATTAGTAGTCTATTTTCTGGTTATTTCCACGTTAGCTTACAGGCTAGGTCCTGGTTTGTTAACTAGTATTGCAGGATATTTTCTAATTTATTTACTTCCTGGTGTGTGTTTCGATCAGAGTAATTCAAAAGCAACTTCCTGTTTGTTAGCTAGCACATTACTTTAATAGTTAAAATGTTAATCGCGAGTAAAGTGCTTTATTGCTTAGTGTTAGCAGGCTACTTCCTGGCAGACTTGATAGTTATCGGGGTACATCCTTGTATTTTTGGTACAGTCTATTTCCTGATTTGTTTTCATTAGCTATCAGGCTGGTTTGTAAACTAGTACTCCCTGGTTGATTTGTTCGATAGTCGGTTACTTCCTACTTTGTGTGATTACAGTACATGTAGTTTAAAGGCCTACTGAAATGATATTTTCTTATTTAAACGGGGATAGCAGGTCTATTCGATGTGTCACACTTGATCATTTCGCGATATTGCCATATTTTTGCTGAAAGGATTTAGTAGAGAACATCGATGATAACGTTCGCAACTTTTGGTCGCTAATAAAAAAGCCTTGCCTGTACCGGAAGTAGCAGACGATGTGCGCTTGATGTCACGGGTTGTAGGGCTCCTCACATCGTCACATTGTTTACAATCATAGGCACCAGCAGCTAGAACGATTCGGACCGAGAAAGCGACGATTTCCCCATTAATTTGAGCGAGGATGAAAGATTTGTGGATGAGGAAAGTTAGAGTGAAGCACTAGAAATAAAGAAAAAAAGGCGACGGCAGTGGGATTGATTCAGATGTTATTAGACACATTTACTAGGATAATTCTGGAAAATCCCTTATCTGCTTATTGTGTTACTAGTGTTTTAGTGAGATTAAGTCTCACCTTAAAACTCATTTGTATACTCTAGCCTTTAAATAGACTCCCTTTTTAGACCAGTTGATCTGCCGTTTCTTTTCTTTTTCTTCTATGTCCCACTCTCCCTTGTGGAGGGGGTCCGGTCCGATCCGGTGGCCATGTACTGCTTGCCTGTGTATCGGCTGGGGACATCTCTGCGCTGCTGATCCGCCTCCGCTTGGGATGGTTTCCTGCTGGCTCCGCTGTGAACGGGACTCTCGCTGCTGTGTTGGATCCGCTTTGGACTGGACTCTCGCGACTGTGTTGGATCCATTATGGATTGAACTTTCACAGTATCATGTTGGACCCGCTCGACATCCATTGCTTTCCTCCTCTCCAAGGTTCTCATAGTCATCATTGTCACCGACGTCCCACTGGGTGTGAGTTTTCCTTGCCCTTATGTGGGCCTACCGAGGATGTCGTAGTGGTTTGTGCAGCCCTTTGAGACACTAGTGATTTAGGGCTATATAAGTAAACATTGATTGATTGATTGATAAAGTCATACCTGAAAGTCGGAGGGGTGTGGTGACCGCCAGTGTCTCTGATGGAAGCCATAGAGGAGCCAAGAAAGTCACAGCTGCCTCTTTGACAGCTACTGCTGGAGGATGCAAGCTCCGCTCATGTCTCCGGTAAGAGCCGACTTATTACCACAATTTTCTCACCGAAACCTGCCGGTTGACATGTGGTAGAGAAACATGTTCGCTTGACCGCTTTGATCCATATTAAAACTTAACAACAAACAAATAAACATCGGCTGTGTTTTGGTTGCTAAAGGCAGCTGCCATCCACCACTTTCCACCTACAGCATTCATCTTTATAATCTCCATTATTAATTGAAGAATTTGCAAAAGATTCTGCAACACAGATGTCCAAAATACTGTGTAATTATGCGATTAAAGCGGACGATTTTTAGCCGTGAGTGATGCTGGGATAATATGTCGTCTCCAACCAATAACGTCACAAGCACGCCTCAACATAAGCGTCATCATTCTAAGGCGTTTTCAACAGGATACCTCGCGGCGTTCCCAGGCCAGACGGGAGAGTTAGTCTTCCCAACGTGTCCCGGGTCTTCCCCGTGGCCTCCTACCAGTCGGACGTGCCCGAAACACCTCCCTAGGGAAGCGTTCGGGTGGCATCCTGTCCAGATGCCCGAACCACCTCATCTGGTTCCTCTCGATGTGGAGGAGCAGTGGCTTTACTTTGAGCTCTCCCCGGATGAAAGAGCTTCTCACCCTATCTCTAAGGGAGAGCCCCGCCACCGGGCGGATTCAACTCATTTCGGCCGCTTGTACCCGTGATCTTGTCCTTTCGGTGATGACCCAAAGCTCATGACTATAGGTGAGGATGGAACAAAGATCGACCGGTAAATTGAGAGCTTTGCCTACCGGCTAAGCTCCTTCTTCACCACAATGGATTGATACAGCGTCTGCATTACTGAAGACGCCGCACAGATCCGCCTGTCAATCTCACAATCTACTCTTCCCTCACTCGTGAACAAGACTACGAAGTACTTGAACTCCTCCAGGCTACTTCATGGTTTGCAAACCAGTACTGTATGCTACTCCCTGGTTTTATTTGTTCGCTAATCGGTTACTTCCTAGTTTGTGTGTTTACAGTCCATGTAGTTTAAAAGCAACTTCCTGTTTGTTAGCTAGAACACTACTTTAATCGTTAAAATGTTAATCGCTAGCAAAGCACTTTGTTTGTTAGCAGCCTACTTCCTGGCATACTTGATAGCTATCGAGGTACATCCTTGTCTTTTTGGTACAGTCTATTTCCTGGTTTGTCTGTTAGCTATCAAGCTACTTCATGGTTTGTAAACTAGCACATCCTGGTTGATTTGTTCAATAGTAATACTTCCTACTTTGTGTGTTTACAGTACATGTACTTTAAAAGCAACTTCCTGTTTATTTTTTTGCCTGTTAGCTTGCACACTACTTTAATCAATGTTAATTGCTAGCAAGGCACTTTGTTCGGTTGTTAGCAGGCTACTTCCTGGCATACTTGATAGCTATCGGGGTACATCCTTGTATTTTTGGTACAGTCTATTTTTTAGTTTGTCTTTGTTAGCTATCAGCCTACTTCCTGGTTTGTAAACTAGTACTAAATGCTACTTCCTAAAGGATTTTGTTCGATAGTCAGTTACTTCCTAGGTTGTGTGTTTACAGTACATGTACTTTAAAAGCAACTATATCTAAACTTAATGTGTCTGTCTGTTAGCTGGTAAGTTATAGCTGATTTGTACGATGGTTAATGGCCGTACTTCCTCGAGTTTTTTTTTTTAGCAAGCTACTTAGTTTTTTTTTTTTTTAACGTTTTTCTGTGTTGAAATTTTACTTTCTGGTTCATAGCCATCTTGCTACTACTTGGTGTTAAGGGTTTATTTCCGGGTTTATCGCTTGTTAGCTCCAGTAGGAGGTTACTTCTTGGTTTGCCTTTTAGTTGACAGCTAGTTCCATTTTTTGTTTGATTGTTAGCGAGGCAATGGCTGTTTTGAGAATAATTCCTTATTTAAATTGTATGTAGCACCTATATAATTGACTCGTTTAATCAAACCAATGTTTTTTTTTTTGTGACGTCCCACCTCAAAGGACATGCACCTGGGGCATACTTGCCAACCTTGAGACCTCCAAATTCGGGAGATGGGGAATTGAGGTGAGGGAAGGGGTTGAGGTGCGTGTGTGTGTGTGGGAGGGTGCGGGGAGGTGTATATTGTAGCGTCCCAGAAGAGTTGGTGCTGCAAGGGATTCTGGGTATTTGTTCTGTTGTGTTTATGTTGTGTTACGGTGCATATGTTCTGCCGAAATGTGTTTGTCATTCTTGTTTGGTGTGGGTTCCCAGTGTGGCGCATACTTGTAACAATGTTAAAGTTGTTTATACGGCCACCCTCAGTGTGACCTGTATCAATGTTTATCAAATATGCTTTGCATTCACTTAAGTATGTGTAAAATCCGCTTATATTACAGTATGTGACTGGGCCGGCACGCTGTTTGAATGGAGGAAAAGCGGAGGGGACGACAGGTTGTAGAGGACGCTACAGGCGTTGCCTTTAAGGCACGCCCCCAATATTCTTGTCCCGGTGGAAATCGGGAGAATGGTTGCCTCGGGAGATTTTCGGCAGGGTCACTGAAATTCGGGAATCTCCCGGGAAAATCGGAAGGGTAGGCATTAGGGCTGCGAATCTTTGGGTGTCCCACGATTAGATTCAATATCCATTCTTGGGGTCACGATTCGATAATATATCGATCTTTTTCGATTTGATTTGATTCTTGATTCAAAAACGATATTTTGCGATTCAAAACGATTCTGTATTCATTCAATACATGGGATTTCAGCAATATCCATCCCAGTCTGCTGACATGCAAACAGAGTAGTATATTTAAAAAAAAAAAGCTTTTATAATTGTAAAGGACATGTTTTATCAACTGATTGCAATAATGTAAATTTGTTTTAACTATTAAACGAACCAAAAATATGACTTATTTTATCTTTGTGAAAATATTGGACAGTGTGTTGTCAAGCTTAAGAGATGTGATGCAAGTGTAACTCATGTGACATTATTTTTATTTTTTTAAATTTTTATAAATGTCTAATGATGTCAGTGAGGGATTTTTAATCACTGCTATACTGAAATTATAAATAATGTTCTGTTGTTGAAAATATTCATTTTTGTTTCACTACTTTTGGTTTGTTCTGTGTCGTGTTTGTCTCCTCTCAATTGCTCTGTTTATTGCGGTTCTGAGTGTTGCTGGGTCAGGTTTGGTTTTGGAATTGGATTGCATTGTTATGGTATTGGTGTAGTGTTCTTTTGGATTGATAAAAACAAAATAAAAATTGATAATCGATTCTGAATAGCACAACGTATTCGAATCGATTTTTTCCCCACACCCCTAGTAGGCATGTATGACCTGGGGATAGGTTGATTGGCAACACTAAATTGGCCCTAGTGTGTGAGTGTGAATGTCGTCTGTCTATCTGTGTTGGCCCTGTGATGAGGTGGCGACTTTTCCAAGGTGTACACCACCTTTCGCCGGAATGCAGCTGAGATAGGCTCCAGCAACCTACCTGTGACCCCGAAAGGGACAAGCGGTAGAAAATGGATGGGTCTTCATTCTCTGATGTAAACGCTGCATTATTATTGCAATTTTTTTTTCCCTTCACTGACACGCCAGCCGGATAGTCCATACTTGTCTGAGTGTGATGAGCAAGGCTAACTCCAGTGTTTCAAAGTGGATCAATACTCAACTCTCGAGCTTTGATAACAGCTACGCTACCAGGAGCAGCAGCAGCAGCAGCGTCCTTCACTCAAAGTACCAACCACCGGCTATTTACAGGCAGGGCACGGCAGCTGACATCCTCGCCAAAATGTGTCACACTCATCAACTTAAAGCCCCAATTTCTTCATGTATTTATTTATTTGATATCTCCCCGTTACGATACATTCAGTATATACATTTGGCCATGAGGGGATGCCACACACACACACACACACACACACACACACACACACACACACAC
Source organism: Nerophis ophidion (assembly GCF_033978795.1). Taxonomy (NCBI): domain Eukaryota; kingdom Metazoa; phylum Chordata; class Actinopteri; order Syngnathiformes; family Syngnathidae; genus Nerophis; species Nerophis ophidion. The sequence goes on along the minus strand of NC_084612.1, from coordinate 14,180,461 downwards.
ACACACACACACACACACACACTCTCACACACACACAGACACACGTTAAGACACTTCTGACAGAGATGCTCTTATGATAGACGTAAGCAAATTGCTGATTGCAGTCTTTCCGTTTATTCCTCCTTTTGGAACACCTAAGGCCTCTCCTAGCTGAAGTACAATAACACTCGTCAGCAGCAGTATTTCAAACAACAAACGAGCGTATTCCTACAACGTTTAAACATCTTTGCTTGTCTTCTCTCTCTCCTAGGTCCATATTCAATTCAAAGAAGCGTGTCCTGGTAAGGCTGCAGCGACGTCCTCTTGGTGCGACGGGTCTGGCTTCATAGCAAGTAGGTGGTTCTGCACACCGTGTTTGGTACCATATTTAAACACCAGTCTTGTTGCCCTCCTTCAACCACAGCAGTTGCATAGCACACAATGGGGGGTCCCAGCTAATGCTCACTTACTCATTCCCTAAACTTCGCTAACTGTTTTGGATTTGCTCACCAAGCAACTTGACTCGTTGATTTTTGTCACATTTTTTAATCAACACTTTTAAATTGCAACTGGTACCACACAAAGTCAAAGCTAACATTAAGATATTCCATTTTTTTATAACTGCTTATTAGCTAGTAAGCTACTTCCTGATGTGTTAATTAGTTAGCAGGTTATTATCCGGTTTGGTTGAACTTCCTAGTTTATTTGCTTTGTTTACAAGTAGTAAACTACTTCCAGCAAAATGTAAGTAACTCGCAGTCACAAGTATGTTTTTATTTTTTTTAGCTAGTAGTCTATTTCCTGAATTACCATGTCTATTACCAAGAATTGACTAACGTGGACCCCGACTTAAACAAGTTTAAAAACTTATTCGGGTGTTACCATTTAGTGGTCAATTGTACAGAATATGTACTGATCTGTGCAATCTACTAATAAAAGTATCAATCAATCCATCAATCAATCAATTCCTGGTTTTGTGAGCCGATTATTCCCTGGTTTGACCATTTAGTAGCTAGTAGGCTACTTTCTGGGTTGATTGTTGGTTGGAATTTGGAAGTTAACTTAATAGTTTATATATACTAGCTAATAGACAACTTACTGGTTTGTCTAATTATAAGTTAACAGTATATTATGTGGTGTGTTTATTTGTTTAAGCTAGTAGGATACTTCCTGGTATGTTTGTTAACAGGCTACCGTATTTGCTTGAATTGCTGCCGGGGCGCTAATTAATTTAACACCTCTTCTCACTCCTACGCTTACCAAAGGCATGCAGTAAAAGTAAGCATGCGCTAATTATTTTAAAACTTCTTCTCACTCCCGCACTTACCAAAGGAATGCAGTAAAAATTTGAGTGTGATGTAAGCTTGGACCTTAAATCCTACCGAATAGCTCTTAATCTTCTTCCCTTTATGCGATTTCAAATTACCGGTATTGAAATCAGCCTCCTCCATTTTGAAAATGATGACAGGGGAAGTGTCACTTGTGACGTCATGAGTTTGACCAGGCGGTAATACTAAGCATACGCAAATTATTTTGCGAAGCGAGTTTGACCCGGCAGTAATTCAAGGCAGGCGCATATTATATGCTCTGCGGCAATTCAAGGAAATACGGTACTTCTTAATTTGTGTTTGTTAGTCTATAGTTGACTTCCTGGTTTGTCAAACTGAGCAGATTATTTCCCGGTTTGTCCATTTACTACATAGTAGGCTAGTTATATATTTGCTATCTTGTCTAATTTTTGGTTAGCAGTATCCTTTCTGGTATCTTCATTTTTTTTTTCTGCTACTTCCTGGTGCATTTGTTAGCAAGCTAATTCCTGGTGTGTTTGTAAGTAAGATACTTCCTAAAGTGTGTTTGCTAGCTTTTAGTCGATCTCTTGGAGGTTCTAACTGTGAGCAGATTATTTCCTGGTTTATTAGTTAGTAGGCTACATCCTTGTTTGTGTTTGTTAGCTTGTCGTCTACCTCCTGGTGTGTCTAACTGTAAGCTGATTATTTCCCAGTTTGTCCGTTAACTAACTAGTAGGCTTCTTCCTGCTTTGTGTACTTGGATTCCTTCAGGAGAGTTCCTTCAGGAAAATTAAAATTGTTGATAGTTAGCAGGCTACCTCCGAGTTTGTGTGTTTTTTAGCTACCTGTTCTCTTTGGGAGTTAACATACAAATGATTGTTTTTGTTTGCCAGCTACAGTAAACAACATAATGGTTTGTCGAAATGTTTACAAGATGTATGGTGTGTTTGTTAGACTACTTTCTAATTTGTGTTTGTGTTGTACTTTGTGAGTTGTCAAATTTTTAGCAGATTATTTCCTGGGTTGTACATTTTGTTTGTGAGTTAACCTAAAACTTAATGGTTTACAGTATGTTTGCTTTTTAGTAGACAACATTAGTTGAATTGTTAATTAGCAGTACCTTCGATTTATTATATTTGTTTTTCTTAGCTAGTAGTCTACTTCCTGGTGTGTTTTTAGCAGGCTATCTCCTTGTTTGTGTTTGCTAGCTTGTAGTCTACTTCCTGGTTTGTTTAATTGTGAGTAGATTATTTCTCAATTTGTATGTTTACTAGTTAGCGAGCTACGTCCTGGTTTGTTAGTAAGCCGGCTTGCTCCCTGTTTGTGTTTGTTAGCTTGTAGTGTTTTTTATGTTTTTTTTATTTTATAAATGTAAGCAAATTGTTTGCATTGTGTAGCCAATATGCTACTTGCTGCATTTTTTTGTTTAGGAGTTAACTCACAAATAAATGGTTTATGTTTGCTAGCAAGTAGCCTATTTACTGGTTTGTCTAATTGTTAGTTAGTGGGGCCCTTTCTTGGATGTTCAATTTTTTTTTTTATCTGGTAGGTTACTTCTTGGTTTGATGATAACTGCGGAAGATTGTCCCTGGTCAACCTCAACTGTCTTTGCGTGAAAATGCTTAAGCGTTAAACAGATTGACACAATAATTATTCTCAAAACAAACAGCCTTCACAAGATAAAACCTATCTTTGACTACTTTAATGACACTAGTACATGTGACATTTCCCATCCTAAATCAAGAAAGCTCAGTGAGCAAAACCAAAAAATAGGTGTTCTGAAGCGGAACCAAAAATAGGTGTTCTGAAGCGGGACTGTCACTTTTTTTTCTTAGTTATTCTTGTAGTGGTCACAACATGTGGGGCACATGTACTGGTGATGAAGGGTCGGTTTCCAACAGGCTGCGTTGAGATTGGTCAGCACCAATTAGCCAAGACTTGACAAGCAGACGAGAACAAAAAACAGGTAGAGCACCACATAGTAGAAGCGTCGCCCGGGGACTCACAAGGAGGGCGGAAAAAGGGGAACTGCCGCCCACACGTCGGCACTAATTCGCCCCCAATAAATTACAGTCAAGGATTGGGTCTTTTAAAACAAGAATTGAACACCAGCTGATTTGACTGACCCATGCATTGTAAGGCTACTGACATCACACAGCATTGTGACTAAAACACACTAAAGGCAGCCTTAAATTGTCCTTTTTTTTTTCTTTTAAGAAAATCCAAAATGAATGATGCGACTTTAAGGAAATTGGGAATGTCAAAGCGAGAGCGGATCGATGCGGGCCATCCCATTGTACCTATTGATCCGCAGACAGAAAGACATTGATTTTCTGAGGTAGACAATGCAGGCGTTTCATTCTCCCGATGCACAAGTCGCTCTGGGTGGGGCGGCGGTAGGGAAGTGAAGGGAAAGGTCGGAGGTTAACAGTTGGGTGTGTTTCCAGCCCCAGCAATTGTATGATTCCGGAAGGCTAGGTCCATCCATCATGATGCTCTCCGGTCCATCTCGCCACTTTTGTTGTTATTGGCGTGACACGCCCCCCCCTTCGGTGACGGATGGCAGACGATATTGACCATGACGTGAAAAAGATAACCGTAGTCGGGACAGGACTACGGTCTTCAAACACAAACATATGCGACGTCTCCCTTTTGCAACCTTCTGTAAAAAATGACAAGTCGTGACAAACGTTGGGTTTGGCCTTGGTGGAGGTCCGTGCCGTTAAGCGGGTGTCTATCATAAATAACATCAAATAAATCCACCAAAGTCAGCATCCGTCGGCCAGTGAGATGAGTCAGAATCAGCAGTTTGGGATTTCCCTTTTCCATGTGTGAGCCCAAAAGGTGACTTCTTTGGGACGGATGGCACTATAGTGTCCTGATGGCCACGGGGTACAGCAGGGACATGTGCTCGGCCCCTTTGATGGGCAGCTTACGACTGGAGTAGAAGTGGATGATGTCGGGCACGCTGTCGAAGGGGCAGCTGTTCTGGCCCAGGACGTACTTGTTCTCTTTGGTCCTGGACAGCTTCATGTGCATGAAGCCCTGGCTGCTCCTGTGCGGACACACAAAGACAGGTACAGATTGTCACTGGGTGCCATCGCCACACTTTAGGGACGTGACCGACGGCCCCGGGCTGGATTAGCGCTGATAACTCTTGAGCCAGACTTCTACTTAAAGTGCAGGGGGTCACGTGCTCAGCATAGGGATGGAGCTAATGAACCCCCAGGATAAATCACTTAAGCTACAGCAGTAAAAGCAAAGCAAATTAAGAGGCTCGCCGCGGCTTTCGAGGAGTCTCGGATCGATACCTTTTTACTGTGTGTCAGTAATGCTGAGCTCTCAAACATTAAAATAACCGCATTTGTTACACATTAATCTTGCACATGACTTATTACCAAGCAAGGACTTTTAATCATGCTTCTTTCCCTAAATACATTTTTAATCAGCAACTAACTTCTCTGATGATGCTTGATATAATTTACAGGTTGCCAGTAATGTGTTGGAACCTCTCGAGTCAAACAGTTCAAGATGCAGACTACATGTGTTCTGGGGTTGAGCGATATAAACACTATACGATATAAATATGGCCAACGATAGAGATTTTAATACTATCGTTTAGGGGTGTAACGGTACGTGTATTTGTATTGAACCGTTTCGGTACGGGGGTTTCGGTTCGGTGCGGAGGTGAACCGAACGACACAGAGATATTAAGTAGCGTGTTTAAACAATGCACACCGAGGCACCATGAATTGATTTACGTGGAGTTGAAAAACTTATTCGGGGGTTACTATTTAGTGGTCCATTGTACAGAATATGTACTGTACTGTGCAATCTACTAATAAAAGTTTCAATCAATCAAAAAAACAACAACACACGGACGGCATGCTAGCAACGACTGGGCTATGATAGACTGACCACACCTCCTCTTTTCACCGGACATGTCCTCTTTGAGGGGATGTCAGGTGGAGTTTCTTAAATGCCTCGAATGTCCAGCATTTTAAGTTAGGGTTGCGTGTGTTTTCAATGTACGTTCAGAGTTAAGAAGGGTTTAAAACAAAAACAAAAAGTGGTGCGCGCAGCTTTAACATTCGTGAGGGACGGGCAGAGACAGAGAGCGAGAGAATTATGATAAACGCGCATGCGTCGCCAGGCTCTGATTTTTATCCTTTGATTAATCAGATTACATTTTTTATTATCTATAGCAGGGGTGTCAAAAGTGTACCCCGGAGGCCATTTGCGGCACACAACTAATGTTTCAAAGGCCCACGGCACATTCAAAAAATACTATTAAAATAAACAAAAACATAAACGAAAATGAAATAAAAAAGCTTAAAGGCTAAATGTAATTTAGAAAAAGTTGCAATGTTGACTAATAAAACAAAGCTGTTTTTTTTTTTTCAAACTGTCATTGCTCAAAACATAATATTGAATCAAAATCAATGGTATTATGAATAATTGACCTATTCAAGTTTCCCATTACTTCACATCAAATATTCCACTAAGAAAAATATTTCTGGTGGAAGATTTAGCACATTTGTTAAATAAAAAATAAAAAAAATTATATTTTGTTTTTTTCTTAGTGTATCGAAATTGAACCGAATTGTGACCTCTGAACCAAGGTACGTACCGAACCGAAATTTTTGTGTACCGTTACACCCCTTCTATCATTATGTCGTGATATTTCATGTTGATGAAACATTCTAGCTGTGGCCACAAATTTGGCAGTGGCAAGCGACCGACACAGTATAACATCCTCCGTAACAAGCCAGCAGCTAGTGTCCCACTGCAGTCAGCAATACTCGCCTCATTGGTGGCAAATAAACCAAGAAGACGAGGACTAGCTAAACATGCTACACTACACACCGCAGGAGGATACAATAAGCCATGCTAACCGCTACCAGCCAGCTAGCGCTCTTGGATGTAAACCAAGGTGGGTGGATCAATACAAATACGAACTAATGATACAAATTATAAGAACCATCTATAGTGGATAATGATTGGATTGACATTTTTCTTATCTCAAAATATTGTTTACAAACGTAGGAAATACATTCCCGAGCACAGGAGGTCTTTAAGGGCAGAAAACAAGGGATTTAAAACAGAGCTAGTAGTAGGAAATAATTTCAATATTTAATTGATATTGTTACGAGCCCGAGAGGGACAAACGGTTGAAAATGGTTGAATGGATGTTGCATATCGTGTTTTTGGTTTGATTAGAATTTTGATCAAAAAATGAATAATTTATTGATCTTTAGAATGAGAGGTATCAGTATCCGCATTGGTATGATCAATCCTGCCCCTGTTATTACCTAGTATCGGATCGATACACACATTTGTAGTGTGGCCCAAACATGTAAAGTATCAGTAACAGAAGAATAAGTGTTTAATGTATTTTAACAGAAGTGTCAATAGAACCAGTTTCCACACAGAAAGAAACCAGACATCAACAGTAAATTAGCAAGTAGAATACTAATCATTTTCAGAATGTAATACAACTGGAAATTATGCGATATGTTACCGCTTACATCAGCAGCCAAATTAGGTCCCTTTTGACTTCTTTTGTACTGTTTTTTATATTAATTTCCATACCAAGTAACATTGCGATATATATCCTTATCACAGGAAGCTGCAATATTGCGATATAGATGTTACTCCATATTGCCCATCCCTAATGTTTTATTTTTTATTTTACATATCTTTCTAACACTGTATGTAGGGCTGCAATGATTAATCCATTAAATTGATCAATTTCATTAGAAAAAATATATATCACGGTGGAAGAGGGGTTAGTGCGTCTGCCTCACAATACGAAGGTCCTGCAGTCCTGGGTTCAAATCCAGGCTCGGGATCTTTCTGTGTGGAGTTTGCATGTTCTCCCCGTGAATGCGTGGGTTCCCTCCGGGTACCCCGGCTTCTTCCCACTTCCAAAGACATGCACCTGGGGATAGGTTGATTGGCAACACTAAAAGTTGGGCCTAGTGTGTGAATGTGAGTGTGAATGTTGTCTGTCTATCTGTGTTGGCCCTGCGATGAGGTGGCGACTTGTCCAGGGTGTACCCTGCCTTCCGCCCGATTGTAACTGAGATAGGCGCCAGCGCCCCCCGCGACCCCGAAAGGGAATAAGCGGTAGAAAATGGATGGATGGATGGATGGATAATATATTATGTGTAATAAATACACATTTGACAACATTTGGACCGCATGACTTTAAATACGCAGACATAGTTTCCGCACGGCCGTTGCAATCCAGCACATATGAGAGCGATGGTGTAGTTGTGGATGTTGTTCTTTTTTAATCTTTATTACATTAGAAGTGCAATTTTAATGTTGACGATGTACATTTATCAGGAAAAAATTATTATAACAAACAGAAAAATCTTTGTTTATTCCAACTAGTTTATCTGAAACATGTATAAAGGCTTAAGTGTGTTTTATCCAATTACTTAATTAATCAACAAAAATAATTGACGGATGAAGAAATTATTAAAATAATCGATAGCTGCTGGCCTAACTGTATGTGTGGTATTATTATTTTACTTGTTGATTTGTGTTAGAGATAAATCACATGAAGTGAACAAACAAATGTGTTAGAAATTGCTATGAAATGCAAAAGTGTACGATTAAATAAGCTCTGCTTCTTCCTACTCCTTATCAGCCATGTTGTGATGAGAAAGTGGGATGTATCATATTGTAACTGTATACATGTTAGAAAAAAAAACATCACCATAACCAATTTTCCATCCAATTTTTCATGTGTGAGCAAACACCAAAACTCCTTGAGCATTCAGTGGCGCACATGTGAGCGACGGCAGACATGCACACTGTTATGCGCTTATCTTTTTATTCGATTTTGTGCGCGGCCTAGATTTGCCATGCGCAGAGGACATGTGAGCAGTGTGCATTTGCACAGGCGCATACCTTAGAGGGAACGTAGACCATAACCAACCTTGTGAGACAGGGATTAACTCAACAAATATTTAGCTTTTTCTTTGGCTATTTTTATTTTTTTTAACAAGGTTAGGTGTTTGGTGACGGTATAACAGAAAGGTACGACAGAAAAAATGTGATCGTGGCCACAGACTGAAAAATATTGAAATGTAGTAAAGTTATGTGTTTGTCTAGACCCCGAGATGCAGAGACGTCAGGCAAATGCAGAAAATAAGACCTTTTGATCAGGGAAACACAGGAACGACAGAAACAAAGAAATGCAGCTCCATGAAGCTCAAAGCAAAACATAAACTAGCATAAGAAGCATCATTATTGGCAATGAAGGATGGGTATGTCTTGACTTAATGAAAAGAGAATGACAGGAAGCAGAACGAAAAAAATGGAGCTTTGGACCGGAAATAGTGCTTAAATATTTCTCACGGGAAGTTTTGTTATGAGGGCAGCGAACTTATTGTGTTGAAATATAAAAATAAATTACTTGATCGATCTTTTTAACCTTTTTTTTTTTTTTTAATGGGATGCAATAACTTTTTTTCTAATTGTTCGGAACGCCTGTTTCCAAGCCATATAATTATATTGAGCAGAATACTAGCGGCCGTCTGCATGGGTGAACGTCACAAAGCTGAGGTCCTTCCCCCATTTGCCACTTTTAGTTGTTCCCTTACAAGGTTTTACAAAGTCAAGAACAGTCAAATCAATAAATTCCACGCTAGATCGTTGTACTTCTATCAAGAAACTTTCATACCGCAGTGAATGTGAGTCTGCAATGGGCTTCTCAGTCAATCACTTAAAGTTAAAGTACCAAGGATTGTCACACACATACTAGATGTGGCGAAATTATTCTCTGCATTTGACCCATCACCCTTGATCACCCCCTGGGAGGTGAGGGGAGCAGTGGGCAGCAGCGGTGCCGCGCCCGGGAATCATTTATGGTCATTTAACCCCCAATTCCAACCCTTAATGCTGAGTGTAATGGGTCCCATTTTTATAGTCTTTGGTATGACTTGGCCGTGATTTGAACTCACAACCTACTGATCTCGGGGCGGACACTCTAACCACTAGGCCACTGAGTTGGTGGCCTAGTGGTTAGAGCAGGGGTCGAGAACCTTTTTGGCTGAAAGAGCCATGAAAGCCAAATATTTCAAAATGTATTTCCGTGAGAGACATAACATTTTTTTTAACACTGAATACAACTAAGTTTGTGCATTTTTAAGACCAACATTTTATAACAACAGCTTAATAAGTCTCTTATTCTTTTTAAGCAATGTCAGCTAAGATTTATCTGAGAGCCAGATGCAGTCATCAAAAGAGCCACATCTGGCTCTAGAGCCATAGTTTCCCTACCCCTGGGTTAGTGTCCGCCCTGAGATCTTAACTTATCTACAGGCATATATTTCACGTGTGAGAAACACTAACAAGAGTTCAACGTGGGACATCCTTCAAAAATATAAAACTGTGCAAAAGACTTCATGTTTTGAGGAGGCCACTGTGTTTGTAGTTTGTAGGTGACATTTCTTTTAGTACCGTCAGTTCTGTTAGTCTCTAGAGAGCTCCACCGCTAAAAATAGACTCTCCAATGTTGGTGATGAATCACCCTTTCCTCTGAGGCGGATGTTAGGTTACACAGAAACACACTTAAAAAGATAAAGATTAGTTTATGTTGTTTTAGATTCCCCAGCTGATTTTGTAAGGCAAATGTCTGGCGGGTGTTGACAGGCAATATTGTGGTGCTGAGACAACAGTGGAGCAGGCAGTAAAACCAATGTCTGCCTCACCAACACTTCTTTGTCTAATCGAGATTAATCTGTGCTGTCGCCCGCATTGAGCTTTATGGCTTTGATTGGAACCCAGTCGTCCTTGGCAAGACGCCGATGGCGCATTATCTCTTTGCCTTCCGACGTGCCGCGTCGGCCTTGCAAATGACGATCCGGGAGACGTCAGTGAAGGCAGAAAGGCGAGTCTGTCAAAAGATAATGATCCTTCACAGAAATGATAACCTTTTAAAGCTTTACCGAGCAGCAAATGTCCCGGGCATCCATCATTTCACATGAGCACCAATTGAATTAGTCCTACACCAGTCAGTACAGCAAAATAGGCCTCTTCTCAATATTCTTACAACAGAATTAGTTACCGCATATTTCAGACCATAAGACGCACTTAAAATCATTTGATTTTCTGGACAGTGCGCCTGTAACCTGGTGCACATAATGTACGTATTCATTCTGGTTGTGCTTACTGACCTCAAAGCAATTTTATTTGGTACGTGGTGTAATGATAAGTGTGAGCAGTAGATGGCAGTCACACATATGAGATACATCTGGACTGCAGGTTGATGCCTTTTCAAAAAATGATGCTAGCAAGTACAGGTTAGCAAGAAAGTCCATTACTTTGATGTTTTATTGAGAATATTAAACATTACAGACGGCGCTCAAAAATCTGTCAATGTTTTAGTACGACTTTGGTAAACTACGAAGCTGCACCGCTTGATGGATTATTGGCACATTACGGCTGCTGTACTCTGACGTACTGTGCTCCAGCATACTGGTTTTTATTATGGTGTGTGTAAAAGGACCCCAACATTTACCCATTAGGATAAATTATCTGGCGTTTTGTTTCGCAATATAATACCAAGAAGAACAAAAACTTTTCTTATCTATTGGTACCTTCTGATGTGTATTTTCGATCTGCATAAGTCTTGAAAATACAAACGTATGTGTGCGCGCGGCATTTTAGTCCGCACCGTAGTCAACAAGCTCCTTCTTTTTTTCTATCTTCTTGTTATGGGGCATTCATCCTCCTCTGTTGCCATTTCTAATCCAAAGTAGCGTACAGTTCAAACTTAAATCTGTCAGTAGACTCGCTATGGAAGCGATAAAAACTACTGGTACAACAAAAATTACGCTCTCCAAGTAGTGGCATGCAAAGAAGACCGCCCACAAAATGACGCATCCTCAGAAAGTGGCTTAAAGATGGTCGATAAAACATAATCTATGCAACATTTTTGACTAAAGAACCACCATTACATGCTATGTCAACCACAAGGAAGTGTTTTAAATGTAGAATAAGAAAAAACATTAAATGATCCATCTAATGCACCTCATTAATCGGTGCACCTTTTGTATGAGTATAGACTTGAATATACACGCTCATCTGTAGTGCGCCCTGTGGTCCAGAAATACAGTAGTTGGAATGCACAATGTCACTGGAGTATTTAATATGACCCATGTTGAACAGAGTACACAAGTTATTACATTCATAGATAAAGAACACATCACTGCAGTCTGGGGCAGGACTTTAACTGCCTTACCTAAATATAAACTGACTCTACACTTCATTTTTTTCATGTCAGCGCCTCAGTATATTGTGTGATCAAGGCAGTCTTAATGCACAGGATTAACTCGGTTGAAACTCAGGGACCCCCGATTTTGACAGTGCACTGGAATGATTGGTGTTAACAGCTGTCAATCACAAACAGCTCAGCTTTGTGTAGCGATTGTGAACTCTCTCTCTTTCTCGGCTGCGATGCGTTCTCCTGCCAGTGTACTATTACTACCGAGCTAATAGCACAGGCGTGCTAGCACTTTACTTGAAGTTGACTAGCATCTATTACACTCGCGAAAATGTATTCATGAACACATTTATTTTTATCAAATGGGTGATATTTTTGCACTGTTGCCGTTCTGTTGGGTAAAATCATGATTTTTATTTTTTTTCAAACCCAACCCCCGCTTAGATTAAGGCAGCCCTGATAGTAATGCTACCTTGGTAAAAGTGAAATTTCAAAATTATAGGCATTTATAGACTTATTGATAAATTACTCGATTAGTAAAATAATCGATAGCTGCAGCCTTAGAGTGGAGTCCACTGTTACAATCTGGTATTATTGTGGATATCAGGGCTGAGAATCTTTGGGCACTACATGATTCGATTCGATTCGATTCATTGGGGTAACGATTTGATTCAAAACAATTCTTGATACAAAATCATTACTGTTTATGCAACAGTGGGTGCCAGTTCTGTGATTAACTACAGTCCTCCTCCATCAAATAGAGAAACAGCTATCCATCCATCCATCCATTTTCTACCGCTTATTCCCTTTCGGGGTCGCGGGGGGCGCTGGCGCCTATCTCAGCTACAATCGGGTACTCCGGCTTCCTCCCACCTCCAAAGACATGCACCTGGGGATAGGTTGATTGGCAACACTAAATTGGCCCTAGTGTGTGAATGTGAGTGTGAATGTTGTCTGTCTATCTGTGTTGGCCCTGCGATGAGGTGGCGACTTGTCCAGGGTGTACCCTGCCTTCCGCCCGATTGTAGCTGAGAAACAGCTATCATAAATGTATAATTACTTAAAATAAAACTGGTTTTGTTTGATAAAATTCTAACTAAACATTTAATAAAGTCAAATACAAATAAGGCAAAAAGAGAAGTAACCCACACGTCTCTTTTCTAAAGTAAATCTATACAGCAGATAAGATCATCTACATCAGGGGTCGAGAACCTTTTAAGCTGAGATAGCCATGAAAGCCAAATATTTCAAAATGTATGTCCGTGAGAGCCATATAATATTTTTTAGCACTGAATAGTGTTTAATAAGTCCCTTATTCTTTTTAATAACATTGTTATTCTAAAGCTAACCAATAATAAATATAATACTTCTTACCATTAATGCGACTTCTTGAATAGGTGCGGTAGAAAATGGATGGTTGGATTAAAATGCATGAGAAGGTTTTATAATTTGAACGTTTTTTTTAACACTGTGGTTACCAGCGGAATTATTCATTACTTATCGTGTTAAGCAATGTCAGCTAAGATTTATCTAAGAGCCAGATGCAGTCATCAAAAGAGCCACAGGTTCCCTACCCCTGATCTACATCAAAAATATAATTTGCCCGATAGACGTTACAGGACAAATTAAAAAAATGTGTTTAGAACAGGGGTCTCAAACACGTGGCCCGAGAGATGTTATTTTGCGGTCCGCACCTTAATATGAAAATTTAATGGTGGTGCGGCCCGCAAGCTTTATATGAATGGCGATTTACATCGTCACACTTGTATTCCCACAATTTTTCCAGGAGACTTTCAATTTTCAGTGCCCCCCCCAGGGGTATTCATTCTCTCAAAAATATCACCCTAACAACAATATTGAGGGGGCTTCATGGAGGCACTGCTTTTAGCGTCCTCTACAACCTGTGCAAACAGTGTGCCGGCCCAGCCACAACTCTTCCGGGCTACAATATACACCCCCGCCCCCCAAACCTCACCCCCTATTGAAGCCCGGAAGAGTTAGAGCTGCATTGGATTCTGGGTATTTGTTCTGTTGTGTTTATGTTGTGTTTATGTTGTGTTACGACGCGGATGTTCTCCCAAAATGCGTTTGTCAATCTTGTTTGGTGTGGGTTCACAGTGTGGCGCATATTTGTAACAGTGATAAAGTTGTTTATACGGCCACCCTCAGTGTGACCTGTATGGCTGTTGATCAAGTATGTCTTGCAGTCATCACCGTGGGTCTGCAGAAGCCTCATTCAAAATGTGACCGGGCAGGCACACTGTTTGTATGGTGGAAAAGCGGATGAGATGGCAGGTTGTAGAGGACGCTAAAGGCAGTGCCATCACGGCACGCCCTTAATGTTGTTGTCCGGGTGAAAACAGGGAGAATGATTGCTCCGGGAGATTAACGGGAGGGGAACTGATATTCAGGTGTTACCCAAAAACATCGCGAGAGTTGGCAAGTATTTTGCTAGGGCGAGAAAGCCATTTAAAGAAGGTGAATTCATTAAAAAGTGCATGTTAGATTTTTTAAAGAAATCTTTCCTTGCGGCCCAGCCTCACCCAGTTTTTGCATCCAGTGGCCCCCAGGTAAATTGATTTTGAGACCCCTGGTTTAAAATGTATTCTTTAATTGATTTTTTAATCGATTACAAATAAAAATTACGATTCTTTGAAAGTCTTTTTTTTTTTACACCCCATTGTAGTTTTGTAATTGTATGTTGTAGTAATTGAGTTGTGTGTAACTTTAATTTCCTGTTTTGCTGATATGTATTTAGCAAAAAAAAATAGATAAAGTAAATCAATTGCAGACGTCAAGGTGGATTAGCTTGGTTTTGCTGTCCAAGACTTGAAATAGACTCGTCAAACATCACAGATTCTTCAAGTGGAGGCCTTGCTGTGAAATGCGATGGCCCTCCAAAAAGGCTTTCTGATGATAAAAAAGCAGTCGGGCGAGGTGCAAGTGTTGAGGTCTGTGAGAGCGCCGCAGACAGAAAACGCTTCCCATCAGGTCACAACTCCCTGGGAAGCCTTTGTCGGGTCTCTATCAATAATGCAGCACACATACGTGCCGCCGCTTGGCCTCATGCATCTTTCAGCGAGTTGAGACATGGACCCATCCTCACCTTAGGCACCCGCTCAATCTCAGCGTTTGCAGCTATGGGAGCTGGCCTGATGTGCGCACAGCTGAACTCGTAATCGCAGCAGCCTGGGCAAAACATACTTTGAATTGACCTACAGTTTAAATGGTATCAAAACGTTGAAAAGTGACGGGTTTGAGAAACAAAGGCTACGTTCACACTTCAGGGTCCGATGTACAGTTCGAATTTTTTTGTGAAATCTGATCTTTTTAATGGCCCTGTACATTTCCCACAAAAATGCAATTTCTAATGTTAACGGAATCTGACCCATATGCACACATGATGCCGCACGCACTGCAGTGTTTACAGGAGTAAACATGGCTTCAGCTCTAGTCAGTCTCAGTACTGCCGCATTTGTGGCATTTTCAAGGATTGTCTGCAATCAAAGTCTACGTTTTCTGAAGCAAATTATTGCGCTTAGAAGATTAAGAACGAAGAGGTCAAGCATTTTGGCTCTGGTGGTTTTACGGAATATTTAGTTATGATGTCTGTTTGAAAAGCGTTTCTGTGGACAAGCAGATGGAGACAGAAGTGGTGGAACTGTTCAAGTGAGTTCCGAAACTTTTTCGCCGACATAACTCGCAATGGCAGACGCTGCAGAAAGCAGTGGACAAGAGCCAGTGCAAAACGAGGGAATTAAGAAGCGACAGAAGTTGTCTAAAGTGTGGGAACACTTCACACTAAAATTGAAGGAAAGCGCAGTCATATGCAAACATTGCAAAGTGGAGCTCGCATACCACAAAAGCACAAGTTCGATGCTGCAGCACCTGTCGAGAAAGCATCCTATTGAGGGACGTCTGGAGGCGAGATAAGTCATCTATTATCAAATGTAAAAGCAAAAGTTGTGTTATTAAAAAAAAATGTTATTCATCATGATTACCAGGATGTGTTCTTTCACTCCCGCAAAGTCATCAAATGCTGCCAAAAGGTGTTGAAAACTAACATCGCTATCCGAGCTGTCGGGTTCAATTAGCCTTTCATTAGTAACCACGCAAAAGTAGTTGTGCAAAGTTATTCGGGTTATTCAAGTCATGAAATCACATGCTACTTGGATAGCTTGCACTTGTACCCACTTTAGTCTCTGTAGCATAGGCGCCAATCTACATTTCTGCCAGTGGGTGCTTGGACTGGCGATAAATCTGACGCTACTTTTCTGAGCATGCGCGGTTTTTGCTTGGTGGTGACTAACACTGGTTGCATATTTCAAATGCAGTATTAAAGGCACAACCTAATCCACTTTTTATGTTTGATACAATGAAAATTGTTCTTGTTTTGTTTTTGATACTAACAATATAGTTTTATTTTAACTTTCTCAGGGAATATTCATTTTGAACTAATTAAATGTGTGTGTGTGTGTGTGTGTGTTTTCATCTCAAACATGTTATGATGGCAAAATGAACATTGATCGCTAATTTGCATGCAAAGAATGCAATGAACTGTATTGCATTCCTAAAATGTAAAACTGTTGTCATAACTAAGTAGTTTGTCTTTTTGTATTGTTTATGTATTGATGGCAGGTCTAAAACAGCTCAGCGGATTTGCGTGGAGAAACCACTATTTAAACGGTACCGTATAATAATCATCAAAAACGCACAAGAGAAAATAACTTTATGCGGTCACACCACCCAGCACATAGGGCTGTGAGCGCACCTGTTTTTATTAGCACACACAAATTAGCCAAATCAAATCAACCAGAGACGCTTTTCAGCTGTGCATGTCAGTCTTCAATAATGAAAACCGGCGTTTAGGAAATAACACACAATTATTGAGGGCACATCTTCCATCCATCCATCCATCCATCTTCTTCCGCTTATCCGAGGTCGGGTCGCGGGGGCAACAGTCTAAGCAGGGAAGCCCAGACTTCCCTCTCCCCAGCCACTTCGTCCAGCTCTTGCCGGGGGATCCCGAGGCGTTCCCAGGCCAGCCGAGAGACATAGTCTTCCCAACGTGTCCTGTGTCTTCCCCGTGGCCTCCTACCGGTTGGACGTGCCCTAAACACCTCCCTCGGGAGGCGTTCGGGTGGCATCCTGACCAGATGCCCGAACCACCTCATCTGGCTCCTCTCCATGTGGAGGAGCAGCGGCTTTACTTTGAGTTCCTCCCGGATGGCAGAGCTTCTCACCCTATCTCTAAGGGAGAGCCCCGCCACACGGCGGAGGAAACTCATTTCGGCCGCTTGTACCCGTGATCTTATCCTTTCGGTCATGACCCAAAGCTCATGACCATAAGTGAGGATGGGAACGTAGATCGACCGGTAAATTGAGAGCTTTGCCTTCCGGCTCAGCTCCTTCTTCACCACAACGGATCGATACAACGTCCGCATTACTGAAGACGCCGCACCGATCCGCCTGTCGATCTCACGATCCACTCTTCCCCCACTCGTGAACAAGACTCCTAGGTACTTGAACTCCTCCACTTGGGGCAGGGTCTCCTCCCCAACCCGGAGATGGCACTCCACCCTTTTCCGGGAGAGAACCATGGACTCAGATTTGGAGGTGCTGATTCTCATTCCGGCCGCTTCACACTCGGCTGCGAACCGATCCAGTGAGAGCTGAAGATCCCGGCCAGATGAAGCCAACAGGACCACATCGTCTGCAAAAAGCAGAGACCTAATCCCGCGGCCACCAAACCGGAACCCCTCAATGCCTTGACTGCGCCTAGAAATTCTGTCCATAAAAGTTATGAACAGAATCGGTGACAAAGGGCAGCCTTGGCGGAGTCCAACCCTCACTGGAAATGTGTCCGACTTACTGCCAGCAATGCGGACCAAGCTCTGACACTGATCGTACAGGGATCGGACTGCTACAATAAGACAGTCCGATACCCCTTACTCTCTGAGCACTCCCCACAGGACTTCCCGAGGGACACAGTCGAATGCCTTCTCCAAGTCCACAAAACACATGTAGATTGGTTGGGCAAACTCCCATGCACCCTCAAGAACCCTATCAAGAGTATAGAGCTGGTCCACAGTTCCACTACCAGGACGAAAACCACACCGTTCCTCCTGAATCCTAGGTTCGACTATCCGGCGTAGCCTCCTCTCCAGTACACCTGAATAAACCTTACCGGGAAGGCTGAGGAGTGTGATCCCACGATAGTTGGAACACACCCTCCGGTCCCCCTTCTTAAAGAGAGGGACCACCACCCCGGTCTGCCAATCCAGAGGTACCGCCCCCGATGTCCACGCGATGCTGCAGAGTCTTGTCAACCAAGACAGCCCCACAGCATCCAGAGCCTTAAGGAACTCCGGGCGGATCTCGTCCACCCCTGGGGCCTTGCCACCGAGGAGCTTTTTAACTACCTCAGCCCCAGAAATAGGAGAGTCCACCACAGATTCCTCAGGCACTGCTTCCTCATAGGAAGACGTGTTGGTGGGATTGAGGAGGTCTTCGAAGTATTCCTTCCACCTAGGGCACATCTTAACATGTGTAATCAGACCTTAATTAAACAAAAATTTAGCTGCACCAAATAATAATATAAATCCATTTAATAAAGTCGAAATACAAATAAGGCAACAAGAGAAGTATCCCACACTTCTCCTTTGTAGACTAAATGTGTGCAGCCGATATGGGCATCTACATCAACAATATGATTTGCCTGAGAAGCTGGACAGGACAAAAATAAAAAATAAAGCAAAAATATGATTTATTTGATTACTTTAATAATCGATCAGGATATTCGATAGAATACTGGATAACTAACATATTTGATAGCTGCAGCTCTATGTTTAACGGTTTTCTGCTCCGTTGTCAAATATTTATTTTGTAACTGTCTATTTTGGCGAATAATGATGATGCATATCACTTTTTGATGACGTTCTGGTCGGATAAATTTGACCTGAGCAAGGATAACTTCTACTTGTTCAAACTGACCCGAGAAAATCCGATACAGGTCGCATATGGGCAAAAAATGGGAATTGACCTGCAGCGTGACCAAGACCAATAACAAATTCAATTGTCAAATCAAACACCATCATTACCTATTTTATGCTAGTTATGGCTGGGGTCTTGAGCAATTTCCAGGCTAAGGACCCCAAAACTGATGGAGATATGGAGCAGGGACCCCCCTCGTTATATATCCCATATTAAATTGTGTCATATTAAACTGGTCTTAAAACTACCTTGTTATTGTGCGATATTAAGATATTCAAAACACACACTATATCACCGCTAATAGCTAGCTGACAACTAACAAGTTAATCGCTAACTGACAACTAGTTTGCTATTTGCTAGCTGACAACTAGCACGCTAATCGCTAGCTAACAACTGGTTAGCACGTGGGGTCCATTTCGACGACACTGGAGTGTTTTGGATCAATGTTAATGTGTATTTCAATACACTACTATTTTTATTTTTTATTAAGTCCGAGCGAGATTTTGAAAAAAAACAGAATAAAAAGTATATTCCTGCAAAATTTTCACAAACCTCCCTCCCAATACTTCTGGGGACTCTCCTGGGAGGTCATGGACCCCCTGTTAAAGACATCAGGCAGCTAGCTTATATTATTACAGTTTCATATTACTTAGTAGGGATTTTCATCCCATGCTTTTGAATAGATTTAGTCGCAGGACATGTCATGTGCTGCCTGGTCTCAAATCCCGCCCCCCCATGTCGCAATTATCACCAGTGCAGTGGAAGTGTGCAACCAGCTGTGTTTTACTACCATACTTTTATTTTGAAAGCCTGACTTTTTACAGGCTGCAGGATTTGTGTTACGAGGAGGTTGTTTACCCAGCAGTGTTGGAGATTTTTTTTGTTATTCCTTCCATGAACAGTAAGGTTTGTGGAACAGGATAATGCTAAGACAAAGTCCAAAAATAAGCAGGTTTCAGGAGGGTTGAGTGTGTACAGGTACAATATATAACTTAACCAATACAAATATATATACTTACCCTGACTTTATACTTTTAAACCGGTTTACTGAAGACATTACTTTGTTTCTTTTGCGACGTTGACAAGATCCACACAGGCTTTTGTGTGACTACTAAATTCATACATTAAATACTACTACCATAGTACTACTGATATTATTAAAAAATCTGTGAACAGAGTGAACCCCTAATCCTACTTTGCTTTTATAGCACTTTTCAAAGTATTCAAAGCTTAAGATGAGAGGCGGAAGGTAAAGTAGTTCCTGCCTACACAATACTATTAACCATTTTAAAACTGTATTCCTTATCGACACAACATAGCTGAAATTAGATAATATCATACGATGAATTCCAAAGCGTTCTGCAGAGCAAGGGTTATTAACCATGTAGACTTTGGGGCCCAACTTTTCCACTACAGAGGGGTTTGAGTCCCACTTACATCCATCCATCCATTTTCTACCGCTCATTCCCTTTGGGGTCGCAAAGGGCGCTGGCGCCTATCTCAGCTACAATCGGGCGGAAGGTGGTGTACACCCTGGACAAGTGGCCACCTCATCGCAGGGCCAACACAGATAGACTGACAACATTCACACTCACATTCACACACTAGGGCCAATTTTTAGTGTTGCCAATCAACCTATCCCCAGGTGCATGTCTTTGGAGGTGGGAGGAAGCTGGAGTACTTGCCCACGCATTCACGGGGAGGACATGCAAACTCCACACAGACAGATCCCGAGCCCGATATTGAACCCTGACTACTCAGGACCTTTGTATTGTGAGGCAGACGCACTAACCCCTCTGCCACCGTGAAGCCCTCCCATTTACATATTAACATTAAATTAGTGATCTTGCTCTTGATTTTATTCATATTCAATAATTATATCTAACTTATGTACAATTTAAATGGGATCAGCACTTTTTTTGCCTATCATTATGAATAATTATGTAAGACTTGAGGAAGGATAAATTTTTTTTTAATGCATTATATATACAAAAAAATGCAATCAAAAGCCGTTCAATTCTTTCTATAAAGCCCCTAAAACCCTCAAAACACCTTCATTAGGGTTTAAAATACATGATGTAAGTATGTATGTAATGTAGTAACGAGAACATTTAAAATAACATTGAATGGCGACGGCGCAGCTTGATTGGTAGAGCGGCCACGCCAGCAATTTGAGTGTTCCTGGTTTGATCCCCGGCTTCCGCCATTCTCGTCATGCCCATTGTGTTCTTGAGCAAGACACTTCACTCTCACTCCTGATGGGTCGTGGTTACGGCCTTACATGGCCGCTCCTGCTATCAGCGTGTGAGTGCGTGTGTGAATGGGTGAATGTGGAAATAGTGTCAAAGCGCTCTGAGTACCTTGAAGGTAGAAAAAACATTTACCATTTAATAAATATGTATTTTGATCATTTTAAGCATATACAGTGCATTAAATTCAAAAACGCATCACGTTTGCTTTATTTTTCATCACTGAGTATTACGACTGCAGATTTCATGAGACCCAACAAACATATTGAAACATCACTTACTGTACAAGGTCTGCTGTCATTAGGATGCTGACTGCTGGGATGTTTATATTCCCATTTAGATGAAGTGAAGTGAATTATATTTACATAGCGCTTTTCTGACCCCAAAAGGGAATAAGCGGTAGAAAATGGATGGATGGATGGATGGATGGATAGCGCTTTTCTCTAGTTACTCTAAGCGCTTTACATAGTGAAACCCAATATCTAAGTTACATTTTTTTTTTTAAACCAGTGTGGGTGGCACTGAAAGCAGGTGGGTAAAAGGGTCTTGCCCAAGGACACAACGGCAGTGACAAGGATGAAGAATGACATATAATCGTTGCAAAGAAACAGGGAGGGACACACACACACACACACACTCACACACACACGCGCACACACACACACACACACGTTTTTCGTGTTGTTCTTGCAAGTTCAATGTCCTAAATGGCTGTCAGAGTGTCCCAACTTGTCAGATTATATTATAGGCTTTATTTATGATCTACAATAAACTTACAGGGAACAGAGACGCGAGGAAGCAGCAGACCACTCAATGATGTAAACATAGGCACACAGGAATTGACTACAGCGCCACTCTAAATAGTTTGACTATGTTAGCGCTTATAATAACAATATCACTAATACTTGGTTAATATTGAAGTCACTAAATATAAAAGGAGTATTGTTGGTGCTTTTTGAAGGGTTATTTATCGGATTTTATGGGCGGAATAGAGGCGCTCTCATTGGCTCCGCTGTAAACTGACTTTTATTCCCGTTTTTTTTTAATATTTAGAATGCATTAAAAACATATAATTCATAATGACTGTAATGAGAGGCAAAATTTAAAAAAAAAGTGCAGTTCCCCTTTAACAGGATAAATAAACCTTGCCAGGTGATATGAAACCATGTGTTAATAACAAAGATTAATATCAAGGCTTAGTTCAGGCTGATTATAAAATAAATACTAATCAAATGTACTGCAAAGGAAGGGACTCATAAAAACAGATGAAAAATGCATTGCAAGTAAAATTAAAGTGCAAATGAAAATAAAGTTTCACCATGTTAGTCATATTTTTTGTGCTGAAGAAACTTCTTTGTGACTTTAGTTCCAGACTTCTTCTGACTGACATTGTCATTACTGCAACAAGTGGTGAGAGACCTTGCGGCCCAACATTGGACATGGTTAAGAAACTCACTTACTCATCCTTCCCTAAATGTGTCAAAAAAATTGATATCATGGCATGAAAATCAACCACTGTATCAAAAATATCCAGTTTTTGTGTACCAATCCGCATGACTGGAGTCCATACAGAGAAAACTACTCAGATATTTCACCCAGTTTTACTCATGTGCATACTTTTTCACACAATGCATTTTGAACAGTGTTTTATCGTTTCCTTTCCTACTCTGATACTTTATTGGGGTCACACGAGTTAGCCCACGCCTCACCTTTAATATCAGTTAGCAGCAGCTTGAAGGCCACAAATAAATCACTTTACCGCACTCCCTGCATGTCCACTCTAACAGCGCAGCTCGTAATTGAGGTCTGTCCGGACACTTTTGTGATGTGGATTAATGGCAGCTGCAGCAAGCAAAAGGAGCTAAGTCATCTCCTGCTACTGCTGGTACAATGTAAATTATAGTCTGCTGGAGTTCAGTCCATTGCAATCCTGCTCTTCTCCTCAAAGTTTGCTGTTATCGATCTTTACTTCTTACCGCTAAATATTGAACCCATGCTTGTTACTGAGAGTGCATCGCTCTTGGACCTCCTGGGAAATTACATCGCCATTTTTCAGCAGCCCCACTTTTTAGATCATCAACTCTTTTCCATCTCTGGCAAGTTAAGTTTTAATACCACAGTGGAGGTTGTTGAACAAACCAAAAGTCAAACTTTTTGGAAGTTGACCATAATTCCTGGTAAAAGGAAAATTAATTTAGAGGACGCACGTCTAAAGTAGAGAGCATTAAACGATTAACTCTTGGCTTGTATTTCGCATTTTCTTCGTCTTTTTTTGCACATCAAACCATGTTCTAAGAAGAAATTAAAGGTGAACTGTACTTTTTTTTTGGGGGGGGGTGGGTTTGCCTATCAGTCACAATGTTTGTGTAAGACAAGCCCACTTATGTTTTATTTATTTTTTCTAATGCCTTCATCCATCCATCCATTTTCTACCGCTTGTCCCTTTTTGGGGTTACGGGGGGTGCTGGAGCCTATCTCAACTGCATTCGGGCAGAAGGCAGGTACACCCTGGACAAGTTGCCACCTCATCGCAGGGCCAACACAGATAGACAGACAACATTCACATTCACATTCAATTTTTGAGTGTTGCCAATCAACCTATCCCCAGGTGCATGTCTTTGGAAGTGAAAGGAAGCCGAAGTACTCGGAGGGGACCCACGCAGGCACGGTGAGAACATGCAAACTCCACACAGAAAGATCCCGAGCCCGGGATTGAACTCAGGACTACTCAGGACCTTCGTATTGTGAGGCACATGCACTAACCTTGCCTTGTAAATAAACATTAGCAAAAGTAGCTAACAAAAGGAGCCCACAGGCTCTATTCCACCTATAAACCGCTCTAAAAACTTCCATACACCTTGTATATACACGCTGTAAGTATATATATGTAATGTAGTAACAGGCACATTCATAATAACATGTAATATTTACTTATTTTTCTCATTTTAAGCAGATGGTAACATATTCATTTCACAGACGTACCATGAATTGAATAACGTGGACCCCGACTTAAACAAGTGGAAAAACTTATTCGGGTGTTAACATTTAGTGGTTAATTGTACAGAATATGTACTGTACTGTGCAATCTACTAATAAAAGTCTCAATCAATCAGAAAAAACGTATCACAACTTTCACTTTTTCCTTCAACAACAAAATCAACACAAGTCATCATGACAGACTTCATGAGAGCCATCAACGACTACTTTGGGACAAATTATGACTCAAAACCTTATATTTTTTAGCCTGAATGAAAGGAAGATGAGCAACACGTTTGAGAAGCTGTGTGCTAAACAGATCCAGCTTCAGTCAAACATTAAGCATCATGTGCTTAACACGATATACAAAGAGCATAATAAAATAAAAACGTTCAGGGATTGTCAAACTGTGGTAAATGTACCACTAATGGTACACCAAAGAATCCCAATCAAGTAAGTGTTACTGTTACAGTGGTCAAACAATTTAAATATGCATGATAAAAAAAACTCCGCCTTGTTGAAATAAATATCTAGGCCTGCTGCGCTACTTTATTTTATTGTTGGTCATCATGGTTGTACTTGGAGAGCTCAGTATTTCCTGAGGTGGTACTTAATGAATAAAAGTTTGAAAATCACTGACTGTACAATGTCTGCTTTCACTGGGATGCTAATATCTTCTGGTTTAGATGAAGAATTAACCATAATCTACCCTGGGGTATAAAAAAATAGGTGTCCGCAATCCAGTGTTTTTTTTGTTTCTTTCTCGCCATCCCGGGTATTACTTGAATGTCAAAGTTGACCAACCTTTTTGTTTAAGGCCACGTCCTTCTACTATCTAGGTGAGAATAATTATTTATAATCTAAAATGTACTTTTACCAACTAAGTGACGATGCAACAGCTCACCGGCTAAATATGTCACTAGCTGCATATTTAGCCTACCTTGTATGTGCCGTATTTTATGACTTAGAATTACTTTTTTATTCATAGCTGTATGTAGATGTGGCTGGTTGCATCAGTTCTGCTCTTTTAATGTCTTTAATATCCTTTGTGTTCTCCGATATTTGATGTTTCCCTCTTACAAACATGTAAAAGGTATGTGTGTTATGGCTATGAGTTGTTTTTTCCTCTCCAGGATCCCAGGCTTAGACCGATTAATTTTTTTTCTCCCACCCATTTGTTTACCTGTATCTCACCTTTTTTGTAAGGGGCGCCGTAAGTTGGCAGACCCGTCAGCGATCCTGTTCTGTCTCCCTGTAATGTTTGTCTGATCTTGAATGGGATTGTGCTGAACATTTTTATTTCCCCTCAGGGATTAATAAAGTATTTCTGATTCTGATAAAAAAAGAAAAATATAAATGTCTTTGTCTTACACAGGGAAGGTGAATGATTGGTAAAATGCTCAAATAAAGTGCAGTTCCCCTTTAAGAAGAACATAAGAAAATACATGGAAAGGTATGAGAAGTTAGCTAATTTACAAGCTATTTTTTCTTTGTAAAGGGATATAATTTTTATATTGAAATATATTGTGCACGTGTACTTACTGAATTATAACTGACTGCAAATGTTTTTTGTTAGTCAGGCAGAAGAATATGCGATGAGATGCAGAAGCGACTGACATCCTGTGTCCTCCTGTCCAGGAATTACACGCCTCCAGCAAGGTGAGCTAAAGGCTAATCAGTGTCTGTCAGATTTTTACAGTTCTATCTCTTGTCTAAAGGTCGACATGAAATTGGGACTTTTTGGAAATGTAATTTGGTAAAATCTGACTTCCAATATGTCCAAACCTGTAGCACATATAGTGTTTTGTTTGCGGATGTCTGCCAACTATATACCCGGAGCGGCTCCAGCGCTCTGGGCAAAATGTCAAGACTTAACTAAACCAATCAGAGCTGCCCTTTTCAAACCTTCCTCTGAGGTCATGGGGGTCGCTGATGAAGGTAGCTGAACTGTGAGCACGTCAGCAAATTACGAGGCTATGCATCCGAGAGGTTAGCGTGCTGAGGTGAAGGCTGAAAGGATGGACGCCACGTCGGAGGCATAGAGGGGAAAAGGTGACCATTGTTACCTTCGAGGAACAGCAGAGTCAGCGGACATTTGCAGCTCAGGTAGAAAACTACAGGAAATACTTACATGGAGCAGTATAAAGAGCAGTTATCCAGTGTATAATATCACTCAATAAAACAAAAATAAAGTAAAACTACTCAAGTTGGCAGAGCAAAACTGTCATAGTGGCATTTAAAGGTACTGTTGATTGATGTTTTCCTACGTACAGTTATCACATAACTAAAGCCAAAGAAAAAGCATCATTATGTTCTTACTTGAGTGAGAGGGAGTAGTCGTTCTTGCTCGTTTCGCTGTTCCTCACCAGGTAGCTTGCCTCCTTGCACAGCCTTAGCAGGCATTCGGCATCCGTTCGACTGATCGCGCCATGGTACCAACTATTGGGGGAAAAGAGGAGTGTGAATCAAAAAGTTTGATGAATACATTCAAATGCATGGTACCTACTCTGCAAAGCTCAACGTAGACATTGACATGTTTCCAGTGTCGAAAGCACCGCAAGGTATTACTTGTAGTGTAAACATGACACACACACACACAGTCTCCATATTCCTTCAATAAGTTAATACCGGAAACTCTCATCCATTGCTATTATTCGTGTGTTGTGTGAAAGTTCAATCTTGCATACTTTTCCCAGTATTACTGAACAATAGTTTTTGTGTTTACATGAACTTGCGTGACGTCCTTCAGTGTAGTTGTATTGCCGTCAAAACAAAGCCAAAGCCGGTTCGCACTCACAACTGGCTCTCCAAGGGCATGCTGGGATCGATGCGTTCCCCGAGGGACGAGTTGCTGGACTGGTCCGCCGACGCCATTTTGGTGTTCACCAAGCAGCCGCTGGAGTGCCGCTGTAGCGGGCGAGCTTTCCCGTCCTTGGTGGGCGACATTCGGGGCTTCTCCACGCCGTCAAACTGAACTGTAAGACAAAATAATTCCAACGAGTTAATGCCTTTTTGCTGTGACAATATGGTGCATTCTAGCGGCTTCATTACATTGCAGATTGTTATCTTTTTTAAGCATGTTACATATCTTTGGCCTAAATTAAGTATTAATTTAAGTTGTATTCATGTCTTATTGTATTATTATGATGCAGCGATTGATAAATATACTAACCAAGCGGGACTTCTGTTTCCGGGTGAAGGGTGAAACATTGCGATCAACAACATGGCGGCTAATCTTGGTGCTATTGTATCTTCACCACGATAATCAAAGATTGTCAGAACAGCTTTTTGATGCACTTCATCTTCAACTCCTGCGTCATCAATAACACATCTCCACATTGGTGAGCCTTTGGCATTAGCAAAATTCAATGGGACTCCACTTAATGCTATCAGCAATGCAAAGTAGTTGATACACTGCATCAGTGTCACATGACAATGACAAAAGCAGTGGTAACAACATGGCAAATGGTCGTAGCTGCGACTGTTAAATTGACTAAGTTTTTGAGCATATGGAAGCTTAATTCTAACTTTGAGGAATTACACAGAATGTGAAGTATTTCCAAATCGTTGCAAGGTGACGACCATAGATAGCAGTGATGCCTGGAGCATCTTCCAGGCTACTGGTGAGAACTGTAATCTACAGGAGAACACAGTCAAGGCTACTATATTGGGTGAAAAAAGTGACTATAGGGGTTTTATTTTATGTTTACGTGCCTCTGATTATGTTAAATGTATTTAGAAGTACATAAACAATTTATGCTTCCACTATGAAAACATAAATTTTACTATAATAATCCTACTTTGTAGAATTGCATTTACTGAAACTAATTAGCCATGCTACATATTTCTACTTTCAAAGGTTTTCCCGTCAAAACACAATAACCAAAACATTTTGTGTTGGGTTACATGGACATTAAAGTCCTCTAAGAGTTGCACAAAAATGTGGAATATGATAGAAATGTTTATAAAAACACAACTCTAAAGCCAAACAAAACTTAGTGTTCGAACTGTCATTATGTATGATGAGGCCTTAAAAAAATATATATACATACAGGGTTTCCCCAACATGTAATGGTTGCTGGTATGCCGCCACAACAAATTAAAAACCGCCACACCTTAAAAGTTAGGTTTTATTTTATGTGAAAACAAATTTGAGTAATATAGTGGATGAATAGATCTACACAGCGTATTGTATGCGCACTATTGACTAGTGAGGCACCAAAAATTCGGCCATTATAAAATACTTTGATCACTGCACTGCAGTTGTTGTTGTAATAGGGACTTGTCTGCGATGTGGACATACTTTAATATATCCTTGATATACATGCAGACAGCGATCTACACAATGTGCAAAAAATAAGAACTGTGGTGCTCTTTCAAGGACATAAAATATAGTTGGAGCAGCAGCATGAAGCATGTTTCATGTCAGTAAGCGTTTTAGTATGGTAGCGGCTTGCTGCAGCTTGCTGTTCGTCACGGACATCGCGCGACAGAAGTAAACGGTCTCTAAACATGAGTAAAGTCTCCAATAACCCCCCAAAACATGTTTTATTTGTTGCTAGCCGTTTATAAATATAGAAAAAGTAACTATAACATTTGTATAAGTGGCGAGAAACTTGAAAAATACTCAGCATAGTAAGTACACAAGCAACACTCAAATACAGCAAAACAATATGAAAGCAAATTCTACTAATTAATAATAACATGTTTATTTTTAAATGCATGTATTCCATTTTATTAGCCTTTTTAAAGAAAATATTATATAATGATGCCATAATGACCATGCACCCACCACCACAGGTATAAATAGATATTTTTATGGTTTTATCATAGTTAACTTTTTTACATACATTAAAAATGTGGCGCACTGACAATGCAATTCACCTTCTCCTTTGACTTTAAGGATTAAACATGTTTTTCTGGTCTTATGGCTTAATATCAATTTACTGTAGTTTAACTTGTTTTCAAACTTGAATGGCAGTTAACGATGTTCGATCCATCCATCCTTCCTCTTATCTGAGGTCGGGTCGCAGGGGCAGCAGCCTGAGCAGAGAAATCCAGACTTCCCTCTCCAAAAGCCACTTAGTCCAGCTCTTACCCAGGGGATACCCAGAAGTTCCCAGGCCATTTGGAAGACACAGTCCTCCCAACGTGTCCTGGGTCTTCCCCGTGGCCTCTTACCTGTCGGACGTGCCCTAAACACCTTCCTAGGGAGGCGTCCGTGGGGCATCTTGCCCAGATGCCTGAACCAACTCATCTGTCGATGTAGAGGAGCAGCTGCTTTACTTTGAGCTCCTCCGGGATGACAGAGCTTCTATCTCTAAGAGAGATCCCCGCCATATGACGAAGGAAACTCATTTCGACCGCTTGTACTTGTGATCTTATCCTTTCGGTCAAAATCCAAGCTCACTACAATAGGTGAGAACATAGCTCGATCGGTAAATTGAGAGCTTTGCCTTCCGGCTCAGCTCTTTCTTTACCTAGCAGATCGATACAGTGTCCACATTACTCGAGACGCTGCACTGATCCATCTGTCGATCTCACAATACACTTTTCTCTCACTAGTGAAAATGACTCCGAGGTACATGAACTCCTGCACTTGGGGCAAGATCTTTTCCCCCACCCTTTTTCAGGCAAGAACCATGGACTGGGACTTGGATGTGCTGATTCTCATCCCAGTCACTTCACACTCAGCTGTGAAGCGATCCAGTGAGAGATGAAGATCCTGGCCAGGTAAAGCCATCAGGACCACATCATATGCAAAAAGCAGAGACCTAATCCTGCAGCCACCAAACCAGATCCCCTCAACACCCTGAGTGAGGCAAGAAATTCTGTCCTTAAAACTTTTGAACAGAATCGGTGACATAGGGCAGACCTGGCGGAGTCCAACCCTCATTAAAAACGGGTCTGACTTACTGCTGGCAATGCAGACCAAGCTCTGACACCGATCATACAGGGAGCAAACCGCCACAATCAGACAGTCTGATACCCCATTACCTCTTAGCAGTCCCCACAGGACTTCCCGAGGGACATGGTCGAATGTCTTCAACAAGTCCACAAAGCACATGTACACCCTGCCGAGAGTATAGACCTGAACCACAGTTCCACGACTAGGAAGAAAACCACACTGGTCCTCCTGAATCCGAGGTTTGACTATCCGGCGTAGCCTCCTCTCCAGTACACCTGAATTGACATTACCGGGAAGGCTGAGTAGTGTGATCCCACAATAGTTGGAACACTTAAAGAGAGGAACCACAACCCCGGTCTGCCAATCCTGAGGTACCGCCCCCGATGTCCACGCAAAGTTGCAGAGTCTTGTCAACCAAGACAGTCCCACAGCATCCAGAGCCTTAAGGAATTCCGGTCAGATCTCATTCACCCCGGGGCCTTGCCACCGAGGAGCTTTTTAACTACCTCGGCATCCTTAGTCCTAGAAATAGTAGAGCCCACCACAGATTCCCCAGGCACTGCTTCTTCATAGGAAAACGTGTTGGTGGGATTCAGGAGGTCTTTGAAGTATTCCCTCCACCGATCCACAACATCTGCAGTCAGGTTCAGCAGCACACCATCCTCACCTTACCTGGTGTTGACAGTTCTCCCTCCTGAGGTGGTGGATGGTGGTCAAGAATAGCTTCTAAGCCGCCCGGAAGTCGTTTTCTATGGCTTCCCCAAAATCCTCTTATGTCCAAGTTTTTGCCCCTGCGACTGAAGCCGCACACCACTTGGCCTGTCGGTACCTGCCTCCGAAGTTCCATGAGCCAAAAGGACTCGATAGGACTCTTTCTCTCGATTGACGACATCTCTCACCGGTGGTGTCTACCAGCAGGTTCTGGGAATACCACCACGACAAGCAAGCACCAACCAACTTGCGGCCATAGCTCTGATCAGCCGCCTTGACAATAGAGGTATGGAACATGGTCCACTTGGACTCAATGTCCAGCGCCTCCCTCGTGACATGTTCATAGTTCTACTGGAGGTTGGAATTGAAATTCTCCCTGACAGGAGACGTTACTAGACATTCCCAGCAGACCCTAACAATGCATTTGAGCCTACCAGGTCTGTCCGGCGTCCACCCCCACCATTGGAGCCAACTCACCACCTGGTGGTGATCGGTAAAAAGCTACGCCCCTCTCTTCACTCGAGTGTCCAAAACATGAGAACGCAAATTCGATGACATCTACAAAGTCGATCATGGAACGGTGGTGGCCTAGGGTGTCTTGGTGCCAAGTGCACATATGGACACCCTTATGTTTGGAAATGGTGTTTCTCATGGACAATCTGTGACAAGCACAACAATCCAATAGTAAAACACCACTCGGATTCAGATCCGGATGGCCGTTTTTCTTAATCACACCTCTCAAGGTTTGACTGTTGTTGCCAATATGAGCGTTGAAGTCACCCAGCAGAACAAGGGTATCATCCGAGAGAGCACTCTCTACT
Source organism: Nerophis ophidion (assembly GCF_033978795.1). NCBI lineage: Eukaryota > Metazoa > Chordata > Actinopteri > Syngnathiformes > Syngnathidae > Nerophis > Nerophis ophidion. The sequence goes on along the minus strand of NC_084612.1, from coordinate 14,149,295 downwards.
ACTCCCTCGAGGGAATCCAAAAAGGGAGGGTACGGGGAAGCACAAACAACAGTCAGGACCTATACACCCACCCGAAGGCGGAGGGAAGCTACCCTCTCGTCTACCGTGCAGGTTTTGAGTCGGCAGCCTGTCGCCTCTCACTGTGTGCAACACGAGAGTGGAAGAGCGCCCATCCCCTCTTGAGAGAACTAGTTGCACAGCCCTTGCTGTGCGTTGAAGCGAGTCTGACTATGGCTAGCCGGAACTTCTACAACTTTTGCACCAGTTCATGGTCCTTCCCCCAGCGAGATGACATTCCACATCCCAAAAGCTAGCTTATGTAGCAGACGATCGGACCACAAATTGCCCTACCTTCGGCTGTCGCCCAGCTCACACTGCACCTGAGGAACTACGTTGCCTCTCCAGGCTGTGCGCCGCCGTGCCCCTTGGAGACAGGCCTGCCCACCAGGCGCTCCCCACCTCCGGGCCTTGCTCCAGAGGGGAGCCCCAGTGACTCGCGTCGTTTTTTTCTTCTTCATAAAATGTCTTCGAGCTGCTCTTTTTCTGAGCACTCACCTAGGACCTGTTTGTCTTGGGTGACCCTACCAGGGGGCATAGAAACCCCCGTACAACATAACTCCTAAGATCATTGGGACACGCAAACTCTTCTAACACGATAAAGTGGCAGCTCAGAAAGGAGAGTCAATAATAATAATAATATATATATATATATATATGTATATATATATATATATGTATATATATATATATATATATATATATATTTTAAACCCCTCCACTGTTTATTAAGGTTTTATAATGCAGTCGGTTTGACCATGCAACATATTTTTTCAATATGTATTGTTTCCTATGGGGAACAACTGCTAGTGTGGTTTCATGGAGAACTACGATGAAAAATCCTGTCATTCATTCAAGTGAAGGACACGCACAACATCAATCCATCCCTACTGTGCACACATTCCAACACAACACAAACATATGTGCCATCAACTGTACAAAAACACATGCACAGTCACTGTCATGCAAACAACAGAAAGTTAAACATTTAACACGGCGAGAAAGGAAAGTGTGCTCATGGCCGCCTGCTAGAGGTCACTGAGCAGCTTCACCACCATAAAATGCATCCTTTTTATTTACATTCTGCAATAGTGAGTAGACATTGTGTGTTTGTGGCCATTTTCCCGCCGTCATCCATCACTATAATGGATGTCAGAGTACCCTTGGCTTCTCAAGCAACACTGGTGGCTTTTCGACATGTCAACATCTGAGCTCTTGATGAAGAGAATGACTGCACAGAGCTGACAGTAATGCTCCGTCATCAACGGCAAAGCTTGTCGAGTGCCCAATTAGCTGGGGTGGACATGGCAGGCGCGACATGTCCATGGAGACGTTGTATTGTCTTACAAGCAAACAATGTGTCTGACTGATACTGTATCCTATGCACAGCAACTGCTTTGTTTCAATGCGCAAGGAGAACCAGATCCCAAATGTATTGAGTCAAGGTGCTGTTCCACATTACACCAGCAGGGGCTCCCCTTCGCCTCCCTTCAATGAATGAACTCATTGGCCTTAAACTCACTGATGCATCTGCCTAAACATAAACAAACTTATGCAAGTAATTACTCCTACTGAATTCAGTTTTTTCCACCCTCTTTAGCCCTAAAACAAACAGCTGCATGATGGGAACTCCTCAAGACTCCAAAGGGTCACAATTTAGGACAAAGCAGTCCACAGGTTGCAGGTGAGGCCACATGAAATATAGTAAATGTTTAGTTTTCGGCTTTTCGCACACATTCTATTGGAACTACACCATGACTGTTGGTCTAATACCCTGTGTTTCCATGGAAACTGACGAGAGCGCTTCATGTTTACACTACACTCATGTCCACTTAACTCTAAGGTAGCACTTTTAGCCACCATTCATTCAACACTCCCTAAATGGCCACCACACTTAATTATGAAATGCTTTTAAAAAGTTACATCACACCTGCACAAATCAACATATCCAAATAGGAGAGGGTAGAAGCATAGCTTACTTGGTAATAATTTGTGTTTAAATGGTGCCATTTTTAAGTATGGAAAGAAAATGGTAAATAACGATTGACAATAAATATGCAGCGTTTACATATTTTTAGAGTAAAAACAATGTCAGAAAGTTTAGAGCTACACTTCATTGGGATTTATAAGTGCATTTTTAGACTGGGTTCTATGAATCAATTATTTTAATACACTCAAAATTCAATATAACGCGGTCATTGGGGTCCATAAGATACCTATTGCGTTATTTCTGATATCGCATTTTATAGAAACATTTATTTTTTACCCTTTTCCTTTCGAAATAATACACAAAAATGAATGGTGGATGTACTATCCACCAGAGCGTTTGGACATTACTGGGTCATAATATATATAAATTGTTTGAAGACTTTCAAAAAAATGTACGATATAAGTTTGTAAATGCACGCTCATTCAGGGAAAAACAACACAACTGACCCTGGTGGAAAATAAACGCAATGAAAATGTGCAAAAATGTGTGGTCTACGGTACAATCGTGTTGATAGGACGTCACGTTGTATGGGACCGCACTATATTGAATTTTGAGTGTATATTCCTGAAAAATTCAGAGCCAAATCAAAGACATAATCCCATGTTTGGGTAACTACAGTAGTATGTACAGTACACATAATATATGTATATATATATATATATATATATATAATAAAACAGTTGGATTGCACCAACTAGTTTGGTCATTAAAAGTCTCTGTTTACATGCCCCATCTTGAATTTGAACGGTGTGTGCCTGCCGACTGCTGGTGGGCAACTTTTGACTTTCAGCTTATTCGGCTATATGGGTCGAGGGTGAGAATGCTAATGCTAATAGCTGTCAAATGGATAACATAGCTATCAAGCTTATCAGTAATGTTTTCATTTTTATTTTAGATTCTTTCTTCTTTAGCTGTTGTGGTTATGGAACAATTTTAGCATTTGCTTTGATCTACTACTTCGAAATAGAAATTTAACCAGGAACCAACTGGCCGTAAGGCTAACCACTCTTACACAACAATACCCTACAATCATGGACAATTCGATGCTGGAAAATTCATACAGTCAAATCTGTCAATTGCAGACACAGAAATGTCCCCTGCAGAGAAACTGTATAATGCAGCCAGTGGCCACTTTGCATCCTGGAGGAGGATTTTTGTCTTAGTATAGTGGCCACTAATATCAAAACTTGCTGCGATGATGGATGATGTTGATAGATGGAGTCTATATAATTGTTAACTTTTTTTAATGATACATTTTATATATGGAATGAATAGTTTGGCTTTCTTCTGAAATATTTTAGTCTAACAAAATTACAGCAATCAACGAGGAAACGTACTTGCGGTTTAGGTAAACCTGCTACAGACTTTGCATAAAGGACCGTCCGTGCCATATGTAGGACACCTACTTCCATCCATCCATCATCTTCCGCTTATCCGAGGTCGGGTCGCGGGGGAAGCAGCCTAAGCAGGGAAGCCCAGACTTCCCTATCTCCAGCCACTTCGTCTAGCTCTTCCCGGGGGATCCCGAGGCGTTCCCAGGCCAGCCGGGAGACATAGTCTTTCCAACGTGTCCTGGGTCTTCCCCGTGGCCTCCTACCAGCTGGACGTGCCCTAAACACATCCCTAGGGAGGCGTTCGGGTGGCATCCTGACCAGATGCCCGAACCACCTCATCTGGCTCCTCTCGATGTGGAGGAGCAGCGGCTTTACGTTGAGCTCCTCCCGGATGGCAGAGCTTCTCACCCTATCTCTAAGGGAGAGCCCCGCCACCCGGCGGAGGAAACTCATTTCGGCCGCTTGTACCCGTGATCTTATCCTTTCGGTCATGACCCAAAGCTCATGACCATAGGTGAGGATGGGAACGTAGATCGACCGGTAATTTGAGAGCTTTGCCTTCCGGCTCAGCTCCTTCTTCACCACAACGGATCGATACAACGTCCGCACTACTGAAGACGCCGCACCGATCCGCCTGTCGATCTCACGATCCACTCTTCCCCCACTCGTGAACAAGACTCCTAGGTACTTGAACTCCTCCACTTGGGGCAGGGTCTCCTCCCCAACCCGGAGATGGCACTCCACCCTTTTCCGGGCGAGAACCATGGACTCGGACTTGGAGGTGCTGATTCTCATTCCGGTCGCTTCACACTCGGCTGCGAACCGATCCAGTGAGAGCTGAAGATCCCGGCCAGATGAAGCCATCAGGACTACATCATCTGCAAAAAGCAGAGACCTAATCCCGTGGCCACCAAACCGGAACCCCTCAACGCCTTGACTGCGCCTAGAAATTCTGTCCATAAAAGTTATGAACAGAATCGGTGACAAAGGACAGCCTTGGCGGAGTCCAACCTTCACTGGAAACGTGTCCGACTTACTGCCAGCAATGCGGACCAAGCTCTGACACTGATCATACAGGGAGCGGACTGCCACAATAAGACATTCCGATACCCCATACTCTCTGAGCACTCCCCACAGGACTTCCCGAGGGACACGGTCGAATGCCTTCTCCAAGTCCACAAAGCACATGTAGACTGGTTGGGCAAACCCCCATGCACCCTCAAGAACCCTGCCGAGAGTATAGAGCTGGTCCACAGTTCCACGACCAGGACGAAAACCACACTGTTCCTCCTGAATCCGAGGTTCGACTATCCGGCGAAGCCTCCTCTCCAGTACACCTGAATAAACCTTACCGGGAAGGCTGAGGAGTGTGATCCCACGATAGTTGGAACACACCCTCCGGTCCCCATTCTTAAAGAGAGGGACCACCACCCCGGTCTGCCAATCCAGAGGTACCGCCCCCGATGTCCACGCGATGCTGCAGAGTCTTGTCAACCAAGACAGCCCCACAGCATCCAGAGCCTTAAGGAACTCCGGGCGGATCTCATCCACCCCCGGGGCCTTGCCCGCGAGGAGCTTTTTAACTACCTCAGCGACCTCAGCCCCAGAAATAGGAGAGTCCACTACAGATTCCCCAGGCACCGCTTCCTCAAAGAAAGACGTGTTGGTGGGATTGAGGAGGTCTTCGAAGTATTCCCTCCACCGATCCACAACATCCGCAGTCGAAGTCAGCAGAACACCATCCGCACCATACACGGTGTTGATAGTGCACTGCTTCCCCTTCCTGAGGCGCCGTATGGTGGTCCAGAATCGCTTCGAAGCCGTCCGGAAGTCGTTTTCCATGGCTTCCCCGAACTCTTCCCATGTCCGAGTTTTTGCCTCCGCGACCTACTTCCATATACATGTTATATTAACGAGCACTTGTCACCAAATACTAACCTCTAAACCCTTGTGTTTGCAAACCCCTACGCTTGCTGTCTAATCCAGTTTCAACGTGGGACTTCGTCTTGGCTCCAACTACACCAAAGCCTGGTTAAAAATGGCTCTCCGACCTCTATATAGTGGCCACTTTTTATGTTTCCCTTGATTGGCTGTAATAGATACTGTAGCTTTGACGGTAATCTGTTGATCTACAGTGGGGCAAAAAGTTCTATTTTGGTTTCATCTGACCACATGACATTCTCCCAATCCTCTGCTGTATCATCCATGTATCCATTTTGGTATAAACTCAACTCGTCGTGTTTGGAGGAAGAAGAATACTGAGTTCCATCCCAAGAACACCACACCTACTGTGAAGCATGGGGGTGGAAACATCATGCTTTGGGGCTGTTTTTCTGCTAAGGGGAAAGGACGATTGATCCGTGTTAAGGAAAGAATGAATGGGGCCATGTATCGTGAGATTTTGAGCCAAAACCTCCTTCCATCAGTGAGAGCTTTGAATGGTTGACCAAATACTTATTTTCCACCATAATTTACAAATAAATTCTTTAATTATTTTCGTCCCACTGTATTTCACGCACTTTACATTTAACAGGCAACTGTTTTCGTCAAAAATAACGTGTGATCGATAAACTGATTGTTCTGTTTAGTCTATAATTAGTCTATGACATTTAGGATGATGTGTCGTTTAGAATTTGCTTTTCTAATTAAATCATTATTACATAATGCTGTGTACCAGACAGTTAATATATTCAATAGGTCCACTCAATCTTATCTCTTCACGCTCCCACCTGCTTTTCCACTTGTCTACACAAATTCTTATTCTTTCTTCCTGAACATCCAGCACAAAGTCAACAAGAAAAAAGTGGATATTCTCCCTCCAAAGCTTCTTTGTCCAAGCTGTGAATTCCCCCAGACAAAGACTTCACGGATTGGATTACATTCTCAACTCTTTGCATCCCCTTTTCCTCCAATTCTGACGTGTGTAGAATTTATGTGTCAGGGGTTGAACATCAGCTTATGCTCCTTTTTTCTCTGCTGTGCTGCAGCTCAGTCTGGCTTGACAGCAGATGGACAAGATTGATTGTCCACGCCAAGAACAAAAAGGGGGAGTATGTCCAGGTAAAAAAACACACACACACACACACACACACACACGTTAATTGTTGTGTTGTTGCAGCAATTGTTACAATTGATGGAATCTGTCCATCACTTTGAACCGTCAGTGGGATAGAGACAAACGGTGAAGAGACGTGTACCTTTTTTTTTTTTAGCCTTATTCAAGCCGTGCAAATCAGAATTACAACATTTTAAAGGGACTATTTGGAAAATTGTGCCCATCATCTGCAATCGTTATGAAAGACAAGAACACATACATAGTTTTTTTTTTCGGTTTTTTTTGTGATAATCGGCTTGTTCTAGGTGGCTAGAAATTGTGCAAATGGGGGTATTCCATTCTGCTTCTCAATCACTCTAAATGGTAAATGGGTTGTACTTGTATAGCGCTTTTCTATCTTCAAGGTACTCAAAGCACTTTGACACTATTTCCACATTCACACACTGATGGGTGTGTAACCACGACCCATCTGGAGCAAGAGTGAAGTGTCTTGCTCAAGGACACAATGGACGTGACGAGGTTGATAGAAGGTGGGGATAGAACCAGGAACCCTCAGGTTGCTGGCACGGCCACTCTCCCAACCGCGCCACACCGTCCCCAAAATACATTAAAAAAAAGCGCAAACAATACTTAATTTGCATCTCGTTACCTGATTATCAACCTAGAATTATTAATAATGTCATTAGAGAAATTTATGCAGACAAAGTATTTTTAGTTGTGCGGTGATCACAGAGCACTAACTAGCTTGTGCAGCGGCAGTGTTGGCTGGTAAAAGTTATTTCGAAATTATTATTCATGCCTCTCACCTGGATATAATAGGGTTGTGGACATAAACCAAGAAGTTGGTCATCTGTGACATTCAAATTTACACTCGGAGAAAGAAAAACACAGGTTTACAGTTTGAACTGCCTTCACGGAGGGACATCAATAAATCTTGCTAGATTTCAATTCAGTTTTCAACGTATACACCGTAATTTCCGTGCTATTAAGCACACCAAATTGTAAGCAGCACCCACCTAATTTTTGGACACCTTTTCATTTTGTACATTCATTGGCCGCACAGCCCTAGAACTATCACTGGCCCCACTATGAACTGGACTCTCACATTATTAACCGTATCCACTCGGCATCCATTGGAGGGTCCCCACATCTGCAGTCCCTTCCAAGGGTTCTCGTTGTTCCCATTGGGTTGAGTTTTTTCAGCAAGAAAAAATTGAGTCGGTACCAAAATGTATTTTGATACTTTTCGGTACTTTTCTAAATAAAGGGGACCACATTATTGGCTTTATTTGAACAAAAAATCTCACGGTACATTAAACATATGTTTCTTATTGCAAGTTTGTCCTTAAATGAAATAGTGAACATACAAGACAACTGGTCTTTTATTAGTAAGTAAGCAAACAAAGGCTCCTAAATTAGCCTGCCGACATATGCAGTAACATATTGTGTCATTTTCCATTCTATTATTTTGTCAAAATTATTAAGGAAAAGTGGTACAAAATGAATTATTATTGTACTTGTTAATTTACTGTTAATATCAGGTGAGATAGGCTCCAGCACCCCCAAGCGACCCTGATAGATAGATAGATAGATAGATAGATAGATAGATAGATAGATAGTACTTTAGTGACAAGAGGTAGAAAAAATGGATGGATGGATGGCTCTGCTTACTTTTTCTTTTAACATGTTTTATCTACACTTTTGTAAAATGTAATAATCACTTATTCTTCTGTTGTTTGATACTTTACATTAGTTTTGGATGATACCACAAATTGGGTATACCAGTACTTTTTAGAGGCAGTATAGGACCGAATATGATTCATTAGTATCGCGGTACTATACTAATACCGGTATACCGTACAACCCTGTTGTGGCTCGTGTAGCCCTTTGAGACATTTGTGATTAAGGGCTATATAAGTAAACTTTGATTGATTGATTGATATAAGCCGCAGGTGTAAACACTGAAACATGAATTTTTTTCACCAGCACTCAAATTGTGTTACAGTGACTGTAACACGGCACACACTTGGAATAGCCATTAAGCCCTATCTTCCTTCTGCACTCCAAAACTGCTGAAGTTGTCTTCATGGTCCAGCTTTTCGGGGCGTTTTTTTTAAGTGGTGGTGGATTTCCATTCCATGCGGCAGAGGTTTCCTTTTTCGATGACCGTCTTTGGCTTTGGGGCAGCGTTGTGTGCATTTTGTCTTCTACACTAAATAGCCCACTGAATTATTATTTGAGGGTGCTGGATTAAACGATAATTTAACGTTAGTAAACCTCACTCCAATGACTTCAAGAGTGTGCTGAGCTTTTAGCTTGGTGGTCAGCACGCTGGCCTCACGCGGAGGACCAAGGTTTGCGTTATATGTAACCACCTGGGTTACATATATATCTTTTTTTCCCCACTTGATTTTTGTTAATACTAAAAACATACGTAACAGATGGTCACCAGAGTTCATTGTAACTGTATTCATGCGGTCATGGGGGGTACCCTACCAACCCCCCACCACATCTACCTCAGTCAGCCTCTGTGCCCTTTGACCTGCGCTGGGTGCTCAGACAGAGTGAGGATCACTTTACACGCTGGACGCCACTCCTAAAGCCTCTCACATCACATGCGGGGGGAAACCAGAACCTTTCCCATGGACCGTCTAACATAAATCAAGTTCTCGCCCTGTCCTCGCTCACAGAAGTGTTCCTTTACACCAAGTAGGAAATCCCATTCCTTGCTTTAGTTCTGCCACACGTCCTACACTTCCCCGAGCAATGAGGGCCGCGGGTCTTCAATAATGAACTCAGTGCCTTCTTTGTTGAAATGAGAAAAACTTAAATATAATACAAACTGAAGAAAAGACCTTCAAGTGAAGAAGTGAGAACACCTCAAGCGAGTGTGAAGGCCGGCCTTTGGAGAGCCATCTGCGAGCGTCTTGTGTGTTGACAAGAGGAAATGGGGGTCAGAGCCAATGGCAGGAGGCAGTTGAGCACAATTAAAACTAATGAGCCTTCAGCACTAAAACTGGCACAGGACGGAGTGATTTTCTGCCACATGTAATCCAGATGGAAAAGTGCAGTGTTTACAAAGCTAATAATACTGAAATGGGAAGTTGGAGATTCTTTTGATCCATGACTGGTTCACTGCTTTTTACCTGAGGAGCAAAAGGGTGATGTTTGTATGCAATATTTAGAGCCCTTTGCCTAAACAACGCAGTGTCTTCCTTTATCTTTCTCTCATAATCACAAGTCAGCACGGCAATGGATTACTAAATGGACATTTCATATATCCGGCTTTGTGTACGGCTTTTCAAATCTGCAGTGATTTTGTGAATATATTCCAATATGGTATGACCACAAACTGGTCTGAAAACACTCCTCTCAAATCAATCACAAACTGTATGTAGTGTCATTTTCCTGCAATCGTTCTCACCTTGTCTCTAAACTTGGTGGACATTTGCAGATATTGATTCGCTCTTGGGCTGTGATTTAGCCAGACCCCCCCAGTCTAACTTGTGAAACCCACTACAGCTGCTCTTATGTTGTGATTATACCCTAAAATGTGGTGGCGACTTGTCCAGGGTGTACGCCGCCTTCCGCCCAAATGCAGCGGAGATGGGCTCCAGCACCCCCCGCAACACCAAAAGGGACAGGCGGTAGCAAATGGATGGATGGAGGATGGCAAACGTACAAAAAAGTTGAGAAATGTCTAAAAACCTCAACCAATAGTAAAGTCACAAACCAAGGTTAGAAAATTAATTTGTCTGTATAAAGAATCAGAATCAGCTTAATTGGCCAGCTATGTTTAACCCACAAGGAATTTGACTTGGTAGACTGCGCTCTATTTGTCCAATGCAAGAAACAAAACAAAAAAGCGCAACTACTGTGTGAGAGAGGACAGCACTATGGAAACGAGAAACAAAAGGACATGTAAAGACATCAAGAGAGCTGATGCAACCAGCTGCCACCTCAGCGACGCTACATCTACATAAAGCAACAAAACACAATGAAAAACCCCCAAAATAATAAACAAATAATACAGTACGTCTTTCACACATAGGACTGCACCCAGAATAGACAAACAACAAATTAAACAACAAAACATTCCACAGTGGGTGTTAAAATGTGTTTCAGTTTAAAATGACTTTTGCATCAAGGGGGACATTTTAATGCATAACACAAATTAAATAAATTGTACCTTAAGGCCTTTTATTTTTTATAGAATTTTGCGACATTTGAGTTTAACAATGTTAGTAATTTAAATACCGTATTTTTCTGACTATAAGTCGCAGTTTTATGGCCGGGGGTACGACTTATACTCAGGAGCGACTTATGTGTGAAATTATTAACACATTACCGTCCATCCATCCATTTTCTACCGCTTATTCCCTTTTGGGGTTGCGGGGGGCGCTGGCGCCTATCTCAGCTACAATCGGGCGGAAGGCGGGGTACACCCTGGACAAGTCGCCACCTCATCGCAGGGCCAACACAGATAGACAGACAACATTCACACTCACATTCACACACTAGGGCCAATTTAGTGTTGCCAATCAACCTATCCCCAGGTGCATGTCTTTGGAAGTGGGAGGAAGTCGGAGTACCGTAAAATATCAAATAATATTATTTAGCTCATTCACGTAAGAGACTACACGTATAAGATTTCATGGGATTTAGCAATTAGGAGTGACAGATTGTTTGGTAAACGTATAGCATGTTCTATATGTTATAGTTATTTGAATGACTCTTACCATAATATGTTACGTTAACATACCAGGCACCTTCTCAGTTGGTTATTTATGCCTCATATAACGTACACTTATTCAGCCTGTTCACTATTCTTTATTTATTTTAAATTGCCTTTCAAATGTTTATTCTTGGTGTTGGGTTTTTACTAATAAATTTCCCCCAAAAATGCGACTTATACTCCAGTGTGACTTATATATGTTTTTTTCCTTCTTTATTATGTATGCATTTTCGGCAGGTGCGACTTGTACCCTGAAGCGACTTATACTCCGAAAGATACAGTACTTCTATTATATAACTTGAGTGATAAGTAAGAAATACATTAACAATAGGACATACATTCTATTACAAATTGTAATTAATTATTGCAGCAATATAGAACATTGAGAATGTGCAAAAAAACGACGTACTGTGTGATGTTTGATGCTCATAATTCTGGGTGTTTGTGAATGCAACCTTGCAGGCCTTGACTGCCATTGGTCCATAATAAGGAAGTGTTATCTTCTTGTTGCATCTACTGGCTACCACTAGCAGTGTGTTAAGGGCTGTTTTTGGCGTGTTAATGTCAGCAATAAATTCAAAAAGAGCGTCTGACTCAGAGTGCTTCTGTTGGGATACTACATAACTTACAAGATGTGACTTTAATAAAATCCCCACCAAGCACTTGTTGCAGGTGGCTGAGACTAGCACCGATAGCTTCTTATTATTCGAGGCTGGTTAGTACCTTTACTCGGCACTGGTGCCATTGTGGGAGTGGGTTTTGGTTCCCCTTCCTATTAATGAAGGCTTAACATTTATTTGGTCAATATACCCTAATATGATGGCCCCATGACTAAAAACATGTTATTGCCTGAAAATGGCAAATACCACCTGTTGCAAAAACGGGTATTAAACTGGTCACAATGAAGACAATCAGGATGGATGATTGTATTATTAAAAGGATGGATGCATGATGAAAGGATGAACATATGATGAAGGGATGAATGGATGGTAAAACTTACATATAGGGAAAATACATACTGTACGATGGAAGTATGAATATATTATGAAAAGTCCGACATGATGTAAGGATGGACATACAATGAAAAAAAATGTATGCAAGATGAAAAAATTATCAACATATGATAAAAGAATGAATGGATAGTGAAAATATGGACATACAATGAAAGGATGGACTTATGATAAAAGGATGGAAATATGATGAGAGGATGCATGGATGAAAGGAGAGACATCTGATAAAAGGATGGACATCTGATGAAAATATGGACATATGATGGAGATATGATGAAAGGATGGGCATATGATGAAAGGATGGGCATATGATGAAAGGATGGGCATATGATGAAAGGATGGACATATGAAGAAAAGGGATGGACATATGATGAAGAAGGATGCACATATGATGAAAGGATGGACATATGATGAAATGATTAACGTAGGATGAAAAGTGATGGACATGTGATACAAGGATGGATGTATGAAAGGATGGACATAGGGTTGAAATTGGGGGTTAAATCACCAAAAATGATTTCCGGGCGCGGCCACAGCTGCTGCCCACTGCTCCCCTCACCTCTCAGGGGGTGATCAAGGGTGATGGGTAAAATGCAGAGAATAATTTCGCCACACCTAATGAGTGTCTGACAATCATTGGTACTTTCACTTTGAAAGGATGGATGTATGAAAGGATGGACATAGGATGAAAAAGGATGGACATACGATAAAAGGATGGATGTATGAAAAGATGGACATAGGATGAAAAAATGGGCATATGATGAAAAAAAGATGTCTGTATGATGAAAGGATGGATTGATGGTCTGAAAAAGACAAGTGGAACACCAACACCCACCCTGGTGCTGCTGCTCACTGCTTGTCTGTCCAGGCGTGTTCTGGGAGGGCGACTCCAGCTCCTCCTCCACCAGCACTGGGGGAGGGCTGGTGTTGAGCTGCCCCACAGGAGGGGGCCACGGAAGGTCCTTGATCACTTTAATCTCTACTGCGTGTGTCAAGCGGAGGAGAGGTGGAAAAGAAGGAAGGGATAGACAAAAAAACAACAACATAGAAAAGATAGTGATTTATTAGAGAAGAAGAAGAACATGTCGATACTGAGACTGACCAATCCACAGCAGCTGTGGAAGAAAAAGGGAAGGAACAGGACTGAAAGGTGAAGTTAGTCAGGTTCCAAAGTTGATTCAATACAAAAAGTCAAACATTTGTTATGCTTTAGCTTCAGGCAATGATTGAAGTGTGTAATTTTTAACATCTGAAACCCTGATAAATAAATGATTTGAAGTGCATGAGAAAGTACAAAGGAAAATGTAGCTGGTGAGGGATGTGGCAGACATGTCTAGGAATATTGAGTTAAAACACAGCCTACGGTTTTCCCAGGCTGCACTTGATGCTTTGAAAATGTATGGAGGTTGCTAAAACCTTGGTTGAAAAGCATACAGCCACCCTCACCTCCACAAAAGAAGTATTTTTATTTTATTTTTATTTTATTTATTTATTTCGGCAATCTTCACATAAAACAAAGAACAACAACAAAAAAGGAAAAAAAAAACAAAAACACTCATTTGAGCAATGATTGAGCCGAAAGGGTGTAGGTTGAAGCAACGCTTATATAAACCTACCCCATCACAACAAGAACAAGGTTCAAAATATATAAAATCTAAAACATGCTTCACTTATATTACTTTTTTTTTTTAAACAATATGTAAGCAACATATATGTAGCACACGTCTCATATACACAGTTTAACATTTAAATCAAACATATACATTTGTACACATATATATATATATATATATCTATATATATATTTATATATAGATATATATATATATATACACAATTTATTTAAATTCCATATAAAGTGGTAATATATACATTTTAATATAACCTATATGTATAATTATGAAATCATAAATTATATTTATATACATATTATATATTATTGTCTTTCTAAAACAATGTTTGCTCTTCTTTCTTATATTTACTAATGATAAATGATTTAAAAAGCTTTTTAAACTGGTTTATTTTGGTGCTGTGTTTTATTTCATCCTTTAAACAGTTCCATATTTCAACCCCTGCTATTGTTATATTCATTCGTTTCTGCGTTGTTCTACAATATTGGATCTTAAAAAGTAGTTCTCCTCTTAAATTATAATTCCCTTCTCTCTGTAAAAATCTTCTCTGTAACCCTGTTGGAAGTTAATATTTACTTGCTTTATAAATCATTTGGGCATTCTTGAGTTGGATGAGATCTGGTAGTTTGAAATCAAATGTTTTTATAAATAATCCATTAGTGTGTTCTCGGGGTCCTGTGTTATGTATCAGTCTGATGGCCCTTTTTTGCATTATGAATAGTGGTTGGATGTTCATCCTATATGTATTTCCCCAAACTTCTAGACAGTAACTCAAATATGGTAAAACAAGTGTACAATAAAGAGTGTGTAATGTTTTTTGATTAAGAATGTGCCTTGTTTTACCCAGGACAGCAATACTTCTCGCCAACTTCCCTTTGATGTATGTAATGTGTGACTTCCAGCAGATCCTGTCCAAGATCACACCCAAAAATTTGATTTTGTTTACTCTTTCTATACTAACATTGTCTATATATAATTTTACATCTATATCATTTCTCTTATTTCCAAATAACATAATTGTCAAAGCTAGACGACCTGGAAAACCAATCTAGGAGAAGCAATGTAATCATTGATGGCATTCACATGTGAAAGCAGAATCTTGATCATACACTGAGATCAAAGTGAGAAAACTATTCGCTGACAATCTAACACTTAGACAAACTATTGATCCACAAGGGAAATTGTTCAAAATCTTAAAATTGACCCCAAACTCATCAAAATTGAGAGAGCTTATCGAGTAGGCAAATTTGACCCCGATGGTCATCCAATATCCATAGTAATCAAGCTCCTCAGATTCAAGAACAAGGAAGAAATATTCAAACAAGCCAAGAACCTGATGGGCAAAAACTTGTACATCAATGAAGATTTCTCCGACATTGTCAGACAAAAAAAGAAAGGAGCTGTTGCTCAAACTGAAAGCTCATCGTCAGAAAGTAAACATTGCCTACTTGAAGTATGAGAAGTTGGTTGTTCACCCACCTCATCATACTTACAGCAATGCCTGTAGATTTTAAATCCAGGCATGTGATTTGAACTTAATGAAAAAGACTGAAAATAAGCCGGGGATCTAGGTCCAGGTCCAGGGCAGTGCCTTGGTGGGGGGACAAAGGGGATAATATTAGGGGTTTAACGGTACGTGTATTTGTATTGAACCGTTTCGTGACGGGGGTTTCGGTTTGGTTCGGAGGTGTACCGAACGAGTACACATGCTAGCAGCTACCGGGGTAGGACAACATGTAAAAGCCAGAGCTGGAAGAACCGCCTGCCTCGTTAAGATCTCCCATTTGGGAACACTTTGGCTGCGCGATACAACTATGGAGGATGGAGATTTGCCGATATTGTTCAGCAGCTTCTTGTGACAACACGTCAAACATGTGTTGAACCTTTACTGCTTCCGGCTCCCAGACCGTAGTCGAGCAGCGCAGGGGAGACACTCCTCCAGGGCTGATGTATTCACGGGGGCAACACCCTTCACTCTACCCGGCAGTGGGTCTCCAAAGCTCTGGACTCCAAATCTTCGCTTTATTGAGGTCTTGCACACAGCCAATCCAACAAAACACCAGCCACTCCCCCACGCGCGCTTAGCTCCCACACCTCGCCCGCCCACACATTCACTGACGTCACATGCTGTCACATATTAAAGGGCCACACACACACATACGCTACTCTCATAACACATGCTAACCCATTTGAAGCGTCACCACCGCATTCAAGCAGCCTCTCCTTGGCGAGTCAGGCAGGGCTAAACAATAACAAATGTTTTTATAGCAGCAGATTTAAGTCCATATTGCATTAAAAACAAGATTTTGACCCACTTCTATGGTGGAAGAACAATGAGCCCATATATCCTCTTACTACCAAGTTAGCCAGGCTAATAAAAGTCTCAATCAATCAATCAAAAAAAGCACCTTATATTTAGAAAGGTTTTGTTAAGAAACCATTCTGAGCCTTATCTTATTTAATTTTTATTTTATACATGTTGACCACATTAACCCTGGCAATGGACCCTGTGTGTATATGTATGTTATGCCATTGTTTATACATTTGGTAAATAAATAACCCCAAAAATGTGTATTTTGTAGTTTTCTTATTGTACCGAAAATTAACCGAACCGTGACCTCTAAACCAAGGTATGTACCAAACGGAAATTTTTGTGTACCGTTACACCCCTAGATAATGGGGGGGCATGGCGTAGTGGGTAGAGCGGCCGTGCCAGAAACCAGAGGGTTGCAGGTTCGCTTCACACCTATTGACATCAAAGTCGCTGCCGTTGTGTCCTTGGGCAGGACACTTCACCGTTTGCCCCCGGTGCCGCTCACACCGGTGAATGAATGATGAATGAATGATTGGTGGTGGTCGGAGGGGCCGTAGGCGCACACTGGCAGCCACGCTTCCGTCAGTCTACCCCAGGGCAGCTGTGGCTACAGATGTAGCTTACCACCACCAGGTGTGAATGAATGATGGGTTCCCACTTCTCTGTGAGCGCTTTGAGTATCCAACAATAGAAAAGCGCGATATAAATCTAATCCATTATTATTATTATTATTATTATTATTATTAATAATATAACTATAGCCAATATCTGTCTGTTCGACTCCTTCTCTACTTCTAACTGCTCCAAATGCAAAAATCATAAAAAGGACAAACAATATTTATTCTATTTGCTAAATTCCTTGATCTAAAAAGTCATTTGTAATGTATAGCATGGAAGAACAAATACCATATTTTTCAGATTATAAGTCACAGTTTTTTTTCATAGTTTAGACTGGGGTGGGATTTATACTCTGGAGCGACTTATGTGTTAAACTATAAACACATTACCGCAAAATATCAAATAATATTATTTTTCTCATTCACGTAAGAGACTAGACGTGTATCAGCAATCGTCACACACACCTCAACCAATACAAATTTGGCGGGGGCGGGTCATGGCAGAAGTGCACTGTAAAAAAAAAGATGTTACCTGCTACTACAGTATAAAAATGTATCATTTCAAGCATGTTCTATGTTATAGTTATTTGAATGACTCTTACGGTAACATGTTTCGTTAACATACCAGGCTTGTTAGCTGGTTATTTATGCGTCATATAACGTACACTTATTCAGCTTGTTGTTCACTTTTCTTTATTTATTTTAAATTGCTTTTCAAATGTCTATTCTTGGTGTTGAATTTTATCAAATAAATTTCCCCCCAAAATGCAACTTTTATATGTTTTTTTCCTTCCTTATTATGCATTTTCAACCAGTGCGACTTATACTCCGGAGCAATTTACAATCTGAAATATACGGTACCTTGCAGTCATAGTGTTTATGTTTCAGAATGATTCAACTATTCAATGTCAAATAATAAACAATAGTGACAATGAACAAAATGTCAGCTACTGTCTTGTTCTAAAACACTAATGAAAATGAAATGTAGCATTTAGACAGGCTATACTGTAGCCAAAGTCTTCACATGTCTGCCACAATCATGTGTGTTCTTAAATGTGTATTCCACGTCTTTCATGTTGAGAGCAGTTTTGATTTGGGCTTACATGGTAAACAACTCAAATAAATGTGTTGGCTATTGTTTTCTCCAGACACATACATTTGTCCAAATGTGGCCTAGTAGACACTTTGTGGGTTTCCTAGACGTCGTCTACAACACTAAAAAAAAAAAAATTAAGGAAGAGAATCTCACTGCCATCTTCCACTAGTTTTCATGTATAAATCGGCCGCTTGAATATTTCCTCTCCTCTTCTCTGACTCTCTCGTCGTCATTTGGGATGTCTGTTGTGATTTCCCTTCCTGGTTCGATGGCCCGCCCTATCTTTCCTCTGATTGGCCTGTCCGTAATGTTTGCCCTAATCCTAACCAATCATGACTCATCATAGTAAAACACAGATCAAGATTTTAACACACATTGTAGGTTGGAAAGAACGAAAAAAAAAAACCGGAAAATATTTTTTTTTATATTTTTACAGAGATAAAAAAAAGACATATTTCCGACTATAGACGGAAAAATTACATGCCTATAAATCTTAACAGTTTGTCTTGTTTTTTATTTCATTTTTTTCACCATGACTGATCATTGTTTTATGTCTCCACAAAATCTAAAAAATTTACCATTATTGAAACCTATTGATTTATGTATTGATAATACTCCTACCGACCTCCCGGGTCTAATCAACTCAGTCATTGAACTTAAATCTTCTGTTGAATCTGAAACTCTATCAAGTAAGAACGACACTGTAGTTTATTTTAATAACTTTTATTATGAAAAGATATTCAATTTTATCAAAATTGATGCATTTTGGGTTTCTGCACCGGTTTCTTACAAGGTATTTCTTATCACTTATTTCAACAGTGTTACTTTTTGTACTTTTTATATTGTGTGAAAAAATACAAATAAAAAAGCTCTCCTTGACCACATAAGTATACTGTACAACACAGCAGCGACAGAGCCATTGTTGTATGAGCAGTAAGGATCAAGCGTATCATCAAGTCAGCGTTAATACAGAGTCCATGCTAAAAAAAAAAAAAAACTACATCATGGCAAGTGTAACGTGCAGGAGTTTTGCAAACAACATTTTATAGCGCACTCAGAGGTAGAAGCTGCTGCATGCTGACCGTCAGTTCATGATTAGGGATGGCTAGCGAAATATCGGTACTTATTTTTGAATTTGTCTGTACTACCAGGTATCGATTCACGTAAAATCAAACAATGCCATGAATCGATTACACGTGACTTCACGTCCGCAACACTTGGCGACAACTTTTCAAAATGCTAATTCATATTGGCTGTGTCATACACATGCTACTGATTAGCATTACCATTTTACCACCTTGATTGATTGATTGATTGAAACGTTTATTAGTAGATTGCACAGTACAGTACATATTCTGTACAATTGACCACTAAAATGTAACACCCGAATAGGTTTTTCAACTTGTTTAAGTCAGGGTCCACGTTAATCAATTCATGGCAAAATGACAAAAATAATGAAGACAAAATAGAACATTTCATAGGTTTCTCTTCACAAAATACAACTGATAGTACATTAATGTTAAATCTTACTTGTGAGTAATCCCCCGATTCCTATTTTCAACAGTCCGCTCATTTGAGCAGGAATTGATTGATTGAAACTTTTATTCGTAGATTGCACAGTACAATGCATGTTCTGTACAATTGACCACTAAATGGTAACACCTGAATCAGTTTTTCTACTTGTTTAAGTCGGGGTCCACGTGAATCAATACATGGTAATTCATGGTACCTTAACATTTAGCAATGAAAACTCCAAATAAGATCTAACAGCCGGTGTGTAATACGTCCAAAACTTACAGGTTTAACACTTTTCCGAGCGCAAAAAAAGATCAGACTTTTAGCTTAATGGCAAAGACTGCCGAGGCTACACACCACAGTCTATACACTACTGCCATCTAGCGTCTTGGAACTGCAACTGCATGCAAGGTCTACTATCAATACTTGCAAATGGGATTCAGAAGTGTAAGAAGTTAAAATATAACAACTGGACAGCATAGTTATTATAATCAGCTCATATCCAAATGTTTAACAAAACAATATATTTTATCATTAAACAAATGAACATTTAACAAGACATAAGCACACGCTAAAGTACCAAAATTTGGTACTCTTGAGCAGCGGGATCGATTCCCAGATACCGCAAACTAGCATTGTAACGGTGAAATTTTCCCATCCCAATTCATGATACTTCAAATGCAGCCATTGACATTTTGTTACCGTATTTTTCGGACTATAAGTCACAGTTTTTTTTCATAGTTTGGCCGGGGGCTGCGACTTATACTCAGGAGCGACTTATGTGTGAAATTATTAAAACATTACTGTAAAATATCAAATAATATTATTTAGCTCATTCACGTAACAGACTAGACATAAGATTTCATGGGATTTAGCAATTAGGAGTGACAGATTGTTTGGTAAACGTATAGCATGTTCTATATGTTATAGTTATTTGAATGACTCTTACCATAATATGTTACGTTAACATACCAGGCACCTTCTCAGGTGGTTATTTATGCGTCATATAACGTACACTTATTCAGCCTGTTGTTCTCTATTCTTTATTTATTTTAAATTGCCTTTCAAATGTCTATTCTTGGTGTTGGGTTTTATCAAATAAATTTCCCCCCAAAATCCGACTTATAGTACAGTGCGACTTATATATATGTTTTACCTTCTTTACTATGCATTTTCGGCAGGTGCGACTTATACTCCGGAGCGACTTACACTCCGAAAAATGCGGTAAGTTAATACAAACTAATTCAGGAGGTTGCCTACGGCCACACACGTCATTGTTTTTTTTTAACCTGGGGCTAATTAGAGATACGTGGTTATGTTCCTTCAGCAACTATAGGAGAATCTGAAATAACTAAAAAGAGGTGTTAATCGGAGCATGTTCGGCAGCTGGAGACGACCACAACGTATATTCCGATTGTTTTTAATACTGACAAAGAGGCAAAGAGGAACATGGCCTCACAAAAGGATAATTCACTTTTTTAGGGTCAAGAAAGGGTTTGCAAAAAATGTAACAGTTACTAATTGTATTCAGTGCATAAATTCATTTTAACAAGCATACTCCAATACCAATGAAATGCCACTAAAGTCCTTCCTTTACTTCCCTTTGTTGTACCACAAGACGGAGCATTTTTAAAAGCAGGTGTTTGTTTCTTCAGGGCTTTTTGATTAGCGCACACAGCACTTAATCACCGCAAAAACAGCTGAACTCGGCTTTGCTTGTTTGCACCGCTGCCATTTAATTTGGTTCTGCTTAATTTCCTCGCCTAATTGCATGCATATTCAAAAACGGTGATGTTTATACCACAAATGATGCGGTCCAAAGCGCAGAATACGGTATTAGGCCCCCGAATAAATAGCGGCGATGCTTAAGAGGAGCCTCTTCAAGCGGCATGCATCGCATTATACAGTCGGGCTCCGTTTCAAAGCACAGATCTGCGTCTCAAAGAGCGTCTTTTGTATGAGAAAGGACGGCGATGGAAATGTGATGAAACCTTTCTAGCAAGGAGGAGGTGAAGACGAGTTAGCCATGGCCAGTCGAGCGAGAAGCTCGTGAAGGGAAAGGTTTACGGCACCGTCGCGTGTGGCCAATGTGTCCCCGTGCAGATAAGACACATTTGAAGGAAACAGGGCTGTCTTTCGGGAAGGTTATCAGCACGCCGTCGCACAGCAAGACCTCACGGCGCTGGACTGTATCGGAATCAATTATTTATTGTCCGACGTTAAGACTTGCTGGCTCGTTAAGCCCCCACGAAGATTCATTAAAAATCCATAAAGGCAAAGCAACACCTGAGGGAGCGAGCAACAGTGCGTCCTCTGATCTGCCATGTTAAATGCATGCTGCCCCCTGCTGGCCTGGAGCCATGTGAGAGGATTTACAGGGCAGCACAGAGGGCAGGGAGATTAAGTAACAAAGGCTATGGAGGCTTCTCCTGCTGTGCTGGCACTCACGTTTACATTGTGTGCCACTATTCAAATAGAAGGAGCCTATGCCAGGGGCGGCCAACCTAAAGCCTGTGGGCCAGAAACAGTCCATCAAGAACATTTGATTTGCACAGCCAAGCTAATATTGTACCGTATTTTCCGGACTAAGGCACAATGCCGATGAGCGGGTTTAATCAGGTTTATTTTCATACAAAAGGCGCACCGGATTATAGAGCGTATTAGAGGGGTCATATTATTATTATTATTATTATTTTTTTTATAAATGTAAAACACTCCTGTGTGGTCTACATAACATGTAATGGTGGTTCTTTAGTCAAAATGTTGCATGGATTATGTTTTACAGATCATCTTCAAGCCACTTTCTGACAGTCGCTTCAGGATGCGCCGTTTTGTGGGCGGTCTTATTTACGTGGCTCACCATCGGCAGGGTCTTCTTCCCGTCATTTTTGGTGTAGCGTGCAAGGACAGGAGTGGAATAAGTGTCAAAAGATGGAGCTAAATGTTTTAATGATATTCAGACTTTACTTAAATCAACAACAAAGCTGCATCTTCTCATCAGTGGCTCACTAGTCCAACAACAATGCCAGAAATCTGTTTCGTGAAAAAACGTTCGTCCAGAACTCTCTAATAACTAAAGTTCCTTGGGTAAATAATATAAACTCACTACACCGGTATGTTTTAGCGCTTTCATGGCGAGTTTACTGACAGATATAAGTAAGAGCTTTACACTACTTTATATTAGAAATGGCCACAGCTGAGGATGAATGTCACATAACAAGAAGATAGAGAAAAAGAAGAAGCTTATTGACCTCAGTGTCAGCTACTAAGGCGGCTACGCGCAAATTTTCAGGACTTATACTGTACATGACCCAAATACGGATCAGTAGGTACCAGAAGGCAAGAAATGTTGCTTTTGCATAATATTGCAAAAAAAAAACGGCCAGATAATATGTCGTACCTTATACACACACCATAAAAATACTCGTATGTTGGCACAGGGGTTAGTGCCTGTGCCTCACAATACGAAGGCCCTGAGTTCAGTCCCGGGCTCGGGATCTTTCTGTATGGAGTTTGCATGTTCTATCGTGACTGAGTGGGTTCCCTCCGGGTATTACAGCTTCCTCCCACCTTTAAATACATGCACCTGGGGATAGGTTGATTGGCAACACTAAATTGGCCCTAGTGTGTGAATGTTGTCTGTCTACTTGTGTTGGCCCCGTGATGAGACGGCGACTTGTCCAGGGTGTACCCCGCCTTCCGCCCGATTGCAGCTGGGATAGGCTCCAGCAACCCCGGAAGGGACAAGCGGTAGAAAATGGATGAATGTTGAAGCACAGTACAATCCATCAAGCGGTGCAGCTTCATAGCTTACTAAAGTCGTACTAAAACATTTTGATAGATTTTTGAGCGCTGTGTAATGTTCTATATTTTAAATGGAACATTTTGGTGTTGTTTACGTGAGTCATATTGCAGGCTACACATAGCTCTTATGCGTGACTGCCATCTACTGTTCACACTTATCATTTCACCATGTACCAAATAAATTAGCTTCGAGGTCGGTAAGCACAACCAAAATTATTCCGTACATCAGGAGCACAGTAAGGCGCACAGACGAGATTTAAGAAAATGAGAGATTGATTGACATATTGTTGACATACGTTTCTATGTCGCCCTTCTGTATAAACCAGGGTTATTCAACTAAATTGTTTTGGGCCACATTTCCAGAAAGTCTGATGTAATTTTTAAAACCCCGGTATTCACGGACACAACGCAGATTTGGAAGACTAAGTTCACCCGGCAGTCTTCAACTTTCGGATATAGCCTGACTTGTCCCTTCCGTTCGTGTTGAATGCTTTTGCCGCTGTCTTACCAGAATTTGCTGACATCATCATACATCTCATTTTGTAATTGTGGGATTTATTTTTAACGAAATGTGCAACTCTGACAAAAGTCCACTGCAGAGGAACCTGTCTCTTGTCTACGGATTAGAAATGCCAGCACACTTCCACTCGCTCCCTGAAAGGCTTCCTCAATAGTTCCGCATATCATGCATCATCGTCACTCCTCACCTCGCACCTCATCCATCACCGCCTAAGCCAGTCAGTCCGTGGTGGCCCTCGCCATGTGACTGTCCTCAAGGCTTGTTGCGAGGGTCATGCCAAGGATGAGTGATTAACCAAAAGTGCAAGAACACAGCCTACCAACATCTCTAACAAGGCCGGGGGAATTTACATACCATTGCGTGGCTGTCAGGAGATAGTCCACATGTGAATAATAATGTGTAGGCAGCGATAGGATGAGTCAAAAAATGATGAATAAAGTTCCACAGCAAGGTTTCTGCTCTACTTGGCTGATCATTAATGAGGACAAATGGTTGTTTTGCATACACTGCACTGTTGTATTGAACGTAAATGGGCGGGAGCGGGCAGGGCTTATCTCAGGGCTTTATTTGTAACGCCCATATAATGATGGATTCCCCCCTCAACCCCTCAGTCTCATCATATTTTGTTTGGGGACATTTTCATTTCCCCATTTAATGTTGGTGTATAAATTGTGAGGGTTTTGATGTTTGCAGGAACGGGCCATTAAAATCCAATTGGCAGTTAGTGCATTAGTCTCTGATATTACAGAGTCCTTCACTTCACTGCTGGGAATAAAAGCAAGGAGAATGAAATCGAGCTATTGCTGGATTGCAATCACATGATCTACAGGCACTTCCGGGTCTCAGGCGATGGTCTAGAGTCCTAATAGGCAACTGAACGGTTTACAGCATGGCATGTCAACTGGCGGCCCGCGGGCCACTTCTGGCCCAATGAAGTTTTGAACAGATGAAACCATTCAAAACGGGGTTGCTTAGTACTTCCGCCACCCCACAGGGGGAAACATTGAAGCATATGTGTCACAATGAAGCAGCAGTCAGTACTTGTCCATGCACTAAATTAGTCAGAACTCTCATATTTCGGCTCTAAATAAACCTCCTACAACCCATGAAAAACCCCTTAATCCGATCATGTTCGGTTTTTGAAAACTGGTACTAACACACCTGGATTATGCGATTAAAAAACTGATTTCTTTACCCAGATACCATTCACTAGGCCACCTACTCAGTGGCCTAGTGGTTAGAGTGTCCGCCCTGAGATCGGTAGGTTGGGAGTTCAAACCCCGGCCGAGTCATAACAAAGACTATAAAAAATGGGACGCATTGCCTCCCTGCTTGGCACTCGGCATCAAGGGTTGGAATTTGGGGTTAAATCACCATAAATGATTCCCGGGCGCGGCACCGCTGCTGCCCACTGCTCCCCCCTCACTTCCCAGGGGGTGATCAAGGGGATGGGTCAAATGCAGAGGACAAATTTCACCACACCTAGTGTGTGTGTGACAATCATTGGTACTCTAACTTAAAAACATACGCAACAACTGTAATTAAAATAAAACGGTTTATTTGCTTCACAAATTAGAAGAACATAACATTTTAAAATGCATCAATTGGAAAATAAAGAAACAGATTTATTTAAGAAGGTCAAATTTAAGAAATTGAGAACTCCCGAACTAAGTACAAATGAGATGGAGAACGAAGCAGGCCTATTAAAGGCAAATAATAAAGCGTACACAAACCTCTTCATGCTGCATTTGTGCACTCCAAACTGATTAACAATAACTTTGTATTCCGCACAACTGATAGTCCAGGACAATAGCAACCTTCATCTGGAACAGTATCGCCCGGGGCACGCACTGTCCTTTCCTTCGGACTTAAAACTCCTTACATCAATCCACAAGGCCTTATGAATGAACTTGGAAATATTCAAAAGTTTTGTTTCCATGATTCTCTGTCCGAAAATTCCTTTTGAAAAAATTCTCTGCCACAAGTCTTTCTTTGCTTCGGACCTGATCAGAATCAGAATAGTTTTTATTGCCATTGTTTGAGAACGGCTTCAAAAAGTAGGAATTTTTCTTGGTGCAATCGTGCAACATAAAACACATAACACAGAGAAGGTAATAAAATGAGCTGTAACTGAGCTATCAGATCCGGCTTCGATGCATCCTTGGCAGTAGCGTCACATTTGTAGCGCAATCCAAGATAATTTATTGATGCTGTCTGCTTTTTAACATCAATATATCCAATATGTGTCAATATTACAGCTGACATCAGGTACTACAGAGCTAAACTGTTTACGTAGGAGTCATAGATGCTCAGTGTGACATCCTGGGTCAACAGGAAAAGCAAACCATTGATATCAGACTAATTTAGTGCATGGAAACAAAGTGAGTGGGTGAGGAGAAGAGATGGCACCATAGACCCTGGAAAAAATCAAAATAACCTGCAAAAATCTGACTTTTAACAAAGTATGAATGTATTGAAATTTCTGACCAAGTGATGTCTTTTTAATGGTTTTTTAACTCTGGCGCTCAAAACTGGTTTAATACATTCAGCCCAGAATTCGACAAGTAGAAGTCGACAAAGCTACACCTTAAGCCACATGTGTTCAATGTTTGCTGTGTGTATTACAACTAAACCTTCTATCTTATTTAAGTAAATTCACAATGGACATTATACTTTTGTAATGTTTATATTTCCAGTCTTGTAAATCTAAAAAAAGGAAGCCGTATAAAGAGATAAAACTGAGGAAGAAAAATTATTCAAAAGGAAGAACATCAGTTATCACCAATACTTGGCTTCTGTTTCTTCATGCTGTTAACTATCTGTCGAGTCGCACACACTGGAAAAAAGTAGCAAGGGCATAATAAGTAATTTACTAACAGTGCATTGTGAAAGCTAATGTGTTTATTTTCTAAATAAGTAAACACAGTCTCAAAGGAATATAACCTGTGGTGGCACTCTCTAAAGAATCATCCACATTTTGATGTCCGGCCTCTGAGACCTGGGGCTTTTGAAATTGGAGCTCTCTTCATTATGTAGTTGAATAGCCCTGGTTTAGAGGCAAATATATAGGAAAAGATTGGAGAAAAATCATGCCTTTGCATCTAGAGGGGTTCAGAAATTAAGCATTAATACGTTAGAGACAAGGTTGGACTTATTTGTGCATGGCCAAGTACCGTATTTGATTGACATAACGAGTGCCGTGCTGCTCTGATCGTGATGCTAATGAAAAAAAGTATAAGTGTGTTTGCAGTCGATTTTTGCTCCAAATACTAATCTGTCATCTACAATTCATGTCTGCAGTTGTTTTTATGGTGTGAAGTCCATATTTTGTCTAAGTATTCATCTATAGATGTCCCTGTTATTCAGCAATATTTGGAAGTGATATGAATATTCAGTCTGATGTTGAGCCTCTGAGAGTTGTATTCATCTAGTTAATACCATCAAGGATATTTTCTTGATACTAAGAAATAGCACCAAAGACGCTATAATCTAGTCATCCGTGTCGAATAAAGCACTTGGCTTTCCTGCACAACAACAATGAAAATTACCAACGAAAATACGGTGGATTGGACCAACAATCCCAATTACTGGGCACAACCAGGTCCTCAGTTATATTTAGGCATAGCAACAACAAAATAAAACAAACTAATGTGATCTATTGTCCTTTCTCTACGCTTAGTTCTGCTCTCAAACACTATTCAAATAGTAGAGAATAAACTTGATTGCATCACACAAAGTTTCTCAAACAAATCAAATGTTCAAATAAGTATTTTTTAAAAATGATCGCCACAGACCCAAACGTGGTCCGATTGTATTCCACAAGATGATGAAAGTGATATTTTTAACCGTGATTTCCTTCGACACAGTTTAGTTTTTTCCCCTGACTTTGTTACCTTTATGAACAACTTTTGGGACGATATGATAGCTCTTTACTATCTCTCTATTTGAACGACTGGAACATCCAAGAACAGAACAGCAAAAGGGCATTTTCTGCTCAAACTCTACACTCACTCCCACTTGTTTTAATAGCTGCGCTCAAGCTGCTTGACCATCGTGTGAATTAAGCCGCAAGGACGATAAACGGTGAATGCTAAGACAAGCGCTACAATCTAACTACAATATTTTTCAATAAGAAACAACTGACTTAACATAAGACAACATTGCTATATTTGCTGAACGCCATCTGTTCAAACACGTAAATATTGGAACATGCATTGTTAGTGTGTTTCATTGTCATGTTTTCATTGAAGTTACACTTCTTAGACTTGTGCTGACAGAAGCTGTCATTTTGCAGTCCAGTTAGTCATTATAATAAAAACAATAGCGTTAGCGGGTTGCAAACACATGGAGTGTGAACATTTCATCCATCCATCCATCCATCATCTTCCGCTTATCCGAGGTCGGGTCGCGGGGGCAACAGCCTAAGCAGGGAAACCCAGACTTCCCTCTCCCCAGCCACTTCGTCTAGCTCTTCCCGGGGGATCCCGAGGCGTTCCCAGGCCAGCCGGGAGACATAGTCTTCCCAACGTGTCCTGGGTCTTCCCCGTGGCCTCCTACCGGTTGGACGTGCCCTAAACACCTCCCTAGGGAGGCGTTCAGGTGGCATCCTACCAGATGCCCGAACCACCTCATCTGGCTCCTCTCGATGTGAAGGAGCAGCGGCTTTACTTTGAGTTCCTCCCGGATGGCAGAGCTTCTCACCCTATCTCTAAGGGAGAGCCCCGCCACACGGCGGAGGAAACTCATTTCGGCCGCTTGTACCCGTGATCTTATCCTTTCGGTCATGACCCAAAGTTCATGACCATAGGTGAGGATGGGAAAGTAGATCGACCGGTAAATTGAGAGCTTTACCTTCCGGCTCAGCTCCTTCTTCACCACAACGGACCGGTACAACGTCCGCATTACTGAAGACGCCGCACCGATCCGCCTGTCGATCTCACGATCCACTCTTCCCTCACTCGTGAACAAGACTCCTTGGTACTTGAACTCCTCCACTTGGGGCAGGGTCTCCTCCCCAACCCGGAGATGGCACTCCACCCTTTTCCGGGCGAGAACCATGGACTCGGACTTGGAGGTGCTGATTCTCATTCCGGTCGCTTCACACTCGGCTGCGAAACGATCCAGCGAGAGCTGAAGATCCCGGTCAGATGAAGCCATCAGGACCACATCATCTGCAAAAAGCAGAGACCTAATCCTGCGGTTACCAAACCGGAACCCCTCAACGCCTTGACTGCGCCTAGAAATTCTGTCCATAAAAGTTATGAACAGAATCGGTGACAAAGGACAGCCTTGGCGGAGTCCAACCCTCACTGGAAATGTGTTCGACTTACTGCCGGCAATGCGGACCAAGCTCTGGCACTGATCGTACAGGGAACGGACCGCCACAATAAGACAGTCCGATACCCCATACTCTCTGAGCACTCCCCACAGGACTTCCCGAGGGCTAACCCTAACATTTCAATGTATCACAATTTGGCACTTGGCCGGATACCCCACAGATCCTTAAGTGACTTTTCCCTTGCCATTATCCAACACAAGTGTGGGGTGTGATTGGTTTCCTTTATTATATGAGGACTCTGGTCGTAGAAACAATATTTAGGTTATTCCGTATGTCTTACATGTATGGAACCTCTGACAATAAAGAATCTTTGAATTTTCAATCATAGGATTGCACCGATTTACATTTTTCTGATTTTATCCTGAATCTTGAATTTGTGTATATGCCGACGATACCAATATTGATCTAATACCAAAACTCTTGTTTTCTTAAATATTATTATTCATTTATTTATTTATTTATTATTCTGGCGTTATATTGTGCTGCTGAGATTAGTCGACATACTGAAAATGACCATGAAAATTTATAAACAGCGTTTTTTTAAGTTGATGCGTCATTTTACGGTTACCCTATTTATTGCTGGTCTTTCTGTTCGGCAGAGGACTAGATGGTGCTATGGCTAAGCATACGGCACAGCGAGCAAGAGAGAGCTCACAAGACGCCATGCTAAGTGCTCGTGAGAGCAAGACAGAAAAACAAGTGCTTGTACAAATTAAAAAGTATGGTAAAATATTTCCACACAGCAAACATGTTATAATGAAACGCTGGTTAGCTACAATGCTGTGCCTCAATGCCCGACTGCCAACTAGCTGAAAACCATGAATTTTATAGAATCCCAGAACCCGCTGGTGTACACAAACGGTGAGGGATGCCGTCAAGATGAAGAAAGAGTCCTATTAGGTCATTTTGGCTCATGGAACTAAGGAGGCAGCGGACGCAAACCGACAGACCAAGAGGTGAGTGGCTTTGGCGGTTGCAGAGGCAAAAACCGGACATGGTAGGCGTTCAGGGAAGCCATGGAGAACGACTACCGCACGGCTTTGATGCAATTCTGGACTACCCTCTGCCGACTCAGGAGGGGGAAGCAGTGTACGGTCAACAACGTATGTAGTGGGGACTGTGTCCTGCTGTCGTCGGATGATGTGGTCCTGCTGGCTTCATCTGACCAGGATCTTCAGCTCTCACTGGATCGGTTCACAGGTGAGTGTGAAGCGACTGGAATGGAAATCAGCCCTTATGATTCTTGCCTGCAAAATGGTGGAGTGCCATCTCCGGGTTGAGGAGGATATCCTGCCACAAGTGGAGGAGTTCAAGTACCTCGGGGTGTGGTTCACGAATGAGGGAAGAGTTCATCATGAGATCGACATGTCTCGGTGCAGCGTCTGCAGCGATGCAAACCCTGTATCGGTCCATCGTGGTGAAGAAGGTGTTAAGTTGAGAGGCAAAGCTCTTAATTTACTGGTCGATCTACATCCCTATTCTCACCTATGGTCATGAGCTTTGGGTTATGACCAAAAGGACAAGATCACCGGTACAAGCTACCGAAATGAGTTTCCTCCGTTGGGTGGCAGGGCTCTCACTTTCATTCGGGAGGAGTTCAGAATAAACCTGCTGCTCCTCCACTTTGAGAGGAGCCAGATGAGGTCGTTCGGGCATCTGGTCAGAATTCCCCCCCAAAGGCCGACCTGAGGAGGTGTATAGTGCTCGTCTGACCGGGAGGAAGACCCAGAAAACAGTAGAAAGACTACGTCTCAAAGCTGGTCTGGAAACGTTTTGGGATCCCCTGGGCAAAGCTGGACAAAGTAGCTTGGGAGAGGGAAGCCTGGGCTAAGCGGAAGAAGATGGATGGATGGATGGATGGGTTATTGAAAAAAAAAAAAAAAAAAGCCTCAAAACATTGTAACTTTTGCTTCAACTTAATGAAAAACCTGCCACAATTTCAGGCCTGAAAAGTCACAAAAAAAGCAACATCTTGGAGGCACTGATTGACATTGCAACTGAGGATTGGTAGGATTTTCTGTGACGTGTCACAAGTGTTTTCAAACTTTTGACCGGTACTAAAACTAAAACAAATTTACGTGAACCTTTGGTGCATGGACCAAAAAAGACACTATTACATTTTCACGAGGACCCCATCCATCAGTACTCTGGGTGCACTTCCAAGAACTCTGCCCCCAAATTATAATATCATTCTCCATGAAACAGGAAGTAGCCCTCTACTGCATTGCATTTTAGTTACTGTACGTATATGTGATCATACCAACATTGCCAAAACAATTCATCTAGTTCTGAGGGCATTCAACTGGACTGTTTGGCTTCACGATCATAGACTTAGATTGGTCACATTTAGCCTACACATTTAATGACTTTTGCAAAGTGCTAGACAAACACATGCAGTGAAACAGAGCATAGTGAACCACAAAGAAGTGTCCGCCTACTAGGAAGTGAATCACTATGTACATCCTAATACTGGACATCAGATCTTTGCCAATGCACAGGAATTACAGCAGCTGAGCCAGTCCTTGATGTGTATGAAGAAAGTCTCCTTGATGTGCGATCTGAAAATGTTCAACGCCGGATATGACAACTTACACTTGTTTGTGTCCTCCAAAGAGGATCAAAGATAAATTGAAGTACTTTTAAACAGCAGCTTTCTTCCTTAAATGACAACGAATGGAAAGGAAGCTATTATAATAATAAAGACGAAGAGAGTGACTTTAACAAGGGGCTTTAAATGTGGATGTGTCAGTAAATAAACCTCTGAGAGTGTGGCTTGACAGCAACATAATGAGAGGAGATGAGATGAGAGACAGCGTGACTGAGATAATAGCAGCTCTTATCCAAGCGCACATAGTCACACACGACTATTAATGTAGTAAATATGATATGTACGCAATACGCACAGACCTCTGTGTAATTGCTGCACCAGTGGTTACTTTTTGGCAGATTTCCAACCGATTCAAAGGACGTTTTCATTCCTTTTCCATCTTTCAGAGAGGAGGCAGGACTAGCAGTATTATTCTCCACGCCTGCTTAAAACACCAACGCTCCCCT
Source organism: Nerophis ophidion (assembly GCF_033978795.1). Lineage (NCBI taxonomy): Eukaryota > Metazoa > Chordata > Actinopteri > Syngnathiformes > Syngnathidae > Nerophis > Nerophis ophidion. The sequence goes on along the minus strand of NC_084612.1, from coordinate 14,117,225 downwards.
GGAGCCCTTTTGTTATGCCCCAACTTCCCAAAAATGATATCCATGCAGATTGCAAGCACGTAACTGCTTACAGATAAAACACAAACTCACACACAAGTCCTTATGAAACATTGTGGAGAAGTTGATGTTGTGCTGTGTTGTATTGCAAATGATTATCACGTGTGTGAGCTTGTAGGGTGTGCAATGGTGGAGCAGTGTGTTTGTTGTGTATTATTGTATGTTTTATTCTGTATCTGTACTGGGACCCCCTCGAACACGAGAGGCTGCATCTCAAGGGAATGAATTGAATTCAAATTGGTGGTGATGATTGAAGGTAGTCATGAGGGGACTTAAAGGCCTACTGAAATGAGATGTTCTTATTTGAACGAGGATAGCAGGTCCATTCTATGTGTCACACTTGATCATTTCACAATATTGCCATATTTTTGCTGAAAGGATTTAGTAGAGAACATCGACGATAAAGTTCGCAACTCTCGGTCGCTAATAAAAAAAGCCTTGTCTTTACCGGAAGTAGCAGACGATGTGCGCGGTTGTAGGGCTCCTCACATCCTCACATTGTTTACAATTATAGCCAGCAGCAGCGAGAGCTATTCTGACCGAGAAAGCGACAATTTCCCCATTAATTTGAGCGAGGATGAAAGACTTGTGGATGAGGAAATTTAGAGTGAAGGACTAGAAAAAAATAAATAAATAAAAAATAAAATAAAGGCGATTGCAGTGGGAGCTATTCAGATGTTATTAGACACATTTACTAGAATAATTCTAGAAAATCCCTTATCCACCTATTATTTTAGTGAGATTATACAGTACCTGAAAGTCGGAGTGGTGTGGCCACGGGTGTGTTGACCCAGTGTCTCTGAGGGAAGTCACACGCTACAGCAGAACGAAGCTCAGCTGGTGTCTCCGGTAAGAGCTGACTTATAACCACAATTTTCTCACCGAAAACTGCTGGTTGACATTTGGTCGGGATCCATGTTCGCTTGACCGCTCTGATCCATAGTAAAGCTTCACATTCGGGAATTTTAAACAAAGAATTACCGTGTGTTTGTGTGGCTAAAGGCTAAAAGCTTCCCACCTCCATCTTTCTACTTTGACTTCTCCATTATTATTGAACAAATTGCAAAATATTCATCAACACAGATGTCCAGAATACTGTGTAATTATGCGATTAAAGCAGACTACTTATAGCTTGGATCGGGCTGGAAAATAATGTCCGCTACAACCCGAGACGTCAAACGCATGCGTTATCATACCACGACATTTTCAACACAACACTTCGCGGGAAATTTAAAATTGCAATTTAGTAAACTAAAAAGGCCGTATTGGCATGTGTTGCAATGTTAATATTTCATCATTGATATATAAACTATCAGACTGTGTGGTCGGTAGTAGTGGGTTTCATAGGCTTGTAATAACCCACAATGTAAATTATTCAAATATGTCCCTTCATATAGTGGATCATTTTACAAGGCCATGTGAAAATAATACATTTCACAACAAGATTACTATTGCAAGAACACATCATCTGGAGGGTAAAACTAACATGTCTCACGACAGTCTAAACCCAACTGGCGTTCCCTATTAGTGGGTGAACAATCCAACGCTTGTTGAATTCTGCTTCACTGATCATTTCACTAGGCCCGCCACACCCTTTCACGAACCCTGCCACTTCCTTTCAGGTGGCCCGCCACGTCCACTTACGAGGCCCGCCACGGTATTTTAACCGGCCTGTAAAAGCCTGGAAAAACCCTGCATCAATACAGCACCTAGTATTTATTGATAAATGTATTTTATCTTTTAATTTTGACAGAGAAACATTTAATATTTTGGAGTCAACATGTGCATAGTCATGTACATAGTTTATATACCCCTTCCCCTCCTTTTTCGTATATATAGTTTTTCAAATCACCTGACACGTATATTGTGTAAATCACTATAGACAGCGATTTTAAACTAGACAAGTCAATGGCGTTTTAAAATCGTGTTTTTATCATCTTCGTCTTTTAGTAAAGGTTAAACCGTTTTTATCTTTTAACCTTTTTGAACAAGTCGTGCATGCTTTTATTTCAAGTCGCCTGGACTACTGCAATGCACTTTATGCTGGCATTAGCCAAAAAGCTCTCTCCCGGTTGCAGTTAGTCCAGAACGCGGCAGCACGACTTTTAACAGGGGCCAGGAAACGCCAGCATATAACCCCAATTCTTCAGAGTTTGCACTGGCTCCCTGTTCATTTTAAAATTGATTGATTTGTTCTCTGTGTTTTTTATACACTTTGATTTTTATTTTGCTGTTTTAATTGATTTTACCCTTTAAAATTGTTTTTAATCATATTTATTTTTATATTGTTTTTATATTTATTTATTCTTGTTTTTATTCAGTCATTGGTGGAGCATAATATTGTTTTTTAATATGTTTTTAACATGGCTGTGCAGCACTTTGGAAATGTTCTTGTTTAAATGTGCTATATAAATAAAGTGGATTAATTGATTGGATTGATATGTACATCATATTAACCATTTTTTCAACGTCATTGTTTATGTACATGTTACAGGTTATATATATTTTATTATTGAATGTGATGACTATTTAATGGACCACAATGGAAACAAGCCTTTTGGCTTGTTAAGCCATTCATTTGCCTTTTTAAAGCATTACATGGTTTCAATTCTTTAAGTCTACCATGGGGTCTACCATGAATTGATTAACATGGACCCCGACTTAAACAAGTTGAAAAACGTATTCAGGTTTTACCAATTGTACGGAATATGTACTGAACTGTGCACTCTACTAATAAAAGTATCAATCAATCAATCAATCAATCCATCAAGATGTCAATAAACTTCTCAATCAATCAATCATTACTTACAATGACCTATCTTCTAAACTTTATATTACAAACTTTTTTTGCTGTCAAAAATACATTAAAAAAAAATACTTAAACATGTAGTTGTTACCTTAACTTAGGATTTCAACGCAAGTTATCAATCAATCTGTTAAAATATAAAAATGCATAGGCAAGTGTGTAATTATTTAATTAGGGGGTTATACATTCATATTCAAGTATAATCACTCTTACAAGGTGCCCTCTTAGAGCAGTCATATTTGCAGTGTGGCCCATAACTAAAAGCGAGTTTGAGATCTCTGCTCTAAAGTCAAACTTCATTTTCTTTTTTTGGAAACCAATTTTTACTTTGAAAATAATGACATTGAATTAGTTTGTACCGGAGTCGAACTGTCATCTTCATGAAAACCTTCAACTGCACAGGCGATGATTTAGGTAACATTGTAACGTCATACAAATCTAAATAAGAAGCTCTCCAAGTTAATGCGTTAACGCATGCCATTAATCCCCTTACCTATAAAAGGTGGTGTGGTTCGTTACAAACTCAGGGTTTAGGCCAATGCATACACCAGTGCATTATCAGTACCTTGTTATTTGCAATATGAACACAGAACTGATCAAAATGTGCACTTAATACTTACCTATTAACAAGCTTTGAGCAAATAAATGTTGTGCATTCAGGTAACACGTTATAAAAATGTTTGTGCATGATATTTTGACAATAAAATTGCATTTGTGTCAAAATATCTTAGTCTTTTTTTTTAAAAGTTATTTTAAATCATGCAGCCAAGTAATTAACTGCTATTAATCAAAGTTTAAAAATGTGATTAATTTGATTGAAAATAAAATATTTTCACAGACAATTGTTAAAAAAAAAAAGTTAACCAAAAATCAGTTTATTTGGAACGAGTGCAAAACACTGATGATATGGGTGACATTGCACAATTTGACAGCTACGTTTTTGTGAATTTTAATTGGCTGCTACCATATGTTACGACAAAAAAGAAGTCATATTAGGATTTCCCCCCCCCCATATTTAAAGGCCTACTGAAATGAGATTTTCTTATTTAAACGGGGATAGCAGGTCCGTTCTATGTGTCACACTTGATCATTTCGCGATATTGCCATATTTTTGATGAAATGATTTAGTAGAGAACATCCACGATAAAGTTTGCAACTTTCGGTGCTAAGAGAAAAACCCTGCCTCTACCGGAAGTCGCAGACGATGGGGCTCCTCACATATTCGCATTGTTTTTAATGGGAGCCTCCAACAAAAAGTGCTATTCGGACCGAGAAAACAACAATTTCCCCATTAATTTGAGCAAAAATGAAAGATTTGTGTTTAAGGATATTGACTAGAAAAAAAACAAAAAAAACGTGATTGCATTGGGACAGATTCCGATGTTTTTAGAGACATTTTCTAGGATAATTCTGGGAAATCCCTTATTTATCTTTCTATTGTGTTGCTAGTGTTTTAGTGAGTTAAATAGTACCTGATAGTCGGAAGGGTGTCTCCACGGGTGTCTTGACGCGCAGTGTCTCAGGGGAGTCGATGGCAGCTATGGACGGCACAAGCTCAGCTTTTCTCCGGTAAGAACTGACTTTTTAAACCACAATTTTCTCATCGAAACCTGCTGGTTGACATTCGGTAGGATTCATGTTCGCTTGAACGCGAAAATGGATCCTACATAGGAAAGTTTCACCTACAGGAATTTCAAACAAGGAATCACCGTGTGTTTGGGTGGCTAAAGGCTAAAGCTTCCCAACTCCATCTTTCTACTATGACTTCTCCAATATTAATTGAACAAATTGCAAAAGATTCAGCAACACAGATGTCCAAAAAAGTGTGTAATTATTCCATTAAAGCAGACGACTTTTACCTGTATGTGTGCGCAGTGCTCATACTTCCTAAAAACCCGTGGCGTCTTGCGTACACGTCATCATTACACGACGTTTCTAAGACGAAACTCCCGGGAAATGTAAAATTGTAATTTAGTAAACTAAAAAGGCCGTATTGGCATGTGTTGCAATTTTAATATTTCATCATTGATATATAAACTATCAGACTGCGTGGTGGGTAGTAGTGGGTTTCAGTAGGCCTTTAATACACTTCCTTGTGGTCTACTGCTCTACATAACATGTAATGGGGGTTTTTTGGTCACAATCTTGCATCAATTATGTTTTATAGTCCTCCTCTTCAGGATGCGCTGTTTAGTGGGCAGTCTAATTTACGTGCCTCCACTTCGACTGCGTCTTCTCCCCATCAGCCATGTTTTCATAGTACGCTACATTGCACTAGCAATGGCAACTGCGGCGGATGAATGCCCCACAACTAGAGGATAGCGAAAAAGAAGGATCTTATTGACTGCACCTCGTCAGGTAAAACTTTATATATATGAATAATTTGCTGATGTAATTGATGGGAAAACGTCACAAAGTGGGAAAAATCCAAATGGCTTGTGTATCACAAGTAAGGAAGGTTATTTTATAAATATCTCTATAATGCCTCAGCGGTTTTATTTCAAACTGTCATGACTTATGCAGATCCCAAATACACAACAGCAGGTACCAATAACTAAGAAATGTTGGTTTTGCATAACAGGGCCTCTTTAAGGGGTGTTTGATTTTGGGTGTTCCACTGTAATATGATTTAAATATGTATTTAATAGTTTTTTACCTGAAGAAAGTAACTGGCTGGCTAGAAACCAAATTAAAGCTATTTTATAATTAATTGGAAATTAAATAATCAAGAGGATCTTCTCTGATTTCAAATCCAAAGATTAACTACATTGATGACCATTAATGTTCACAGTGCACGTTCAGCCTTTAGATGTGTAAAAATCCAAATATTACATGGTTCTAATGAGAATGTGTAATATTTCCACAATTGTTCCACCATAGTGCCTCTGTAGCCTCCTGATAATGTCATTCCAGTCATGTAAATGTTCACACAGTGAGCTCATTTTCACTTCAAAAAGAACCTTTGCTCATCCTATTAATGCATGGCATTTACAGGGGGGTTGATAAAAGAGCAAAACATGATGGACAGGTAAGCTAAAATCCCTAAATTCAGCACATTATTTCTGGTTAAAACATTAAAACACATAAAAGACAGCAAAGAGGAATGAAGACCCCAAGAAGCCCAGTTGCATATTTGGTACCTGTGGGGGATTTAGAGTTGCAGTCCTTTCTTCTGTGGGGAAGTGATCCAGTGCCATTTATTGAGCCCTCGTAGCTAATGCAGTCATAACAAAGCAGAGCTGTTCGAGGATACAAACAAAAAGAAAAAAAATATATATAGACGGATGAGGTGATTGAATATCACGATATATGACTTTTAAACAACGTTTAGAACAGCCCTGTGTGATGTTATGGCTGCTTTAGCCACCCTAACCCACAGCAACACACACTGTTGGGAGGAGAAGCAGCAGAGGCTAGGATGGACACCTGTGAACAAACATGGTGGCAGGTGCTCAAGGAAGAAAAAAGGATGCGGTGTTAAAAGCGGCGGCAGCCTCAGAATGGAAGGGGAGTCAAAGTAATCCGTGGATAAAAGTGGAAAAACAAAGTGTTAGTAAAGCGAGAGAGTAAATGGGAAGCAGTTTAAGGGCTCAAATTGGTGGATTTCATACTAAAATGTACTGTCAGTAGCCCCGGTTTCACTATGTAGTCCAGTCTAGTTCAGCTTGTAATGGTACGTACAGTTTGTAAATTGGTGTGATCATTTAAAGAGTGCACTACCGTCTATTAGGGGTGTAACAGTACGTGTATTTGTATTAAACCGTTTCGGTACGGGGGTTTTGGTTCGGTTCGGAGGTGTACCGAACGAGTTTCCACACGGACATATTATGTAGCGCACCGCATGTTGTGTAAACAATGCAAAGCGAGGCACAACACACGGCAGGCTAGCAGCAACAGGGCTAGGACAACATGCAAAAGCGAGAGCTAGAAGACCCTCCTGCCTCATTAACATCTTCCGTTTGGGAACACTTTGGCTGCGCGGTGCAATACAACAATGGAGGATGGAGGTTTGCCGACATTGTTCAGCAGCAGTAGGGTACGCTTCTGCCAACACGTAAAACATGCTAACTCCTTTGAAGCGTCACCACCGCATCCATCCATTTTCTACCGCTTGTCTCGTTCGAGGTCGCAGGGGGTTGATGTATTGCATTAAAAACTAGATTTTGACCAACTTCTATGGTGGAAGAACAATAAGCCCATACATCCTCTTACTGCCAAGTTAGCCAGGCTGAGGGGTGGAGGTGGGTTTGATGAATGTGGACCCCGACTTAAACAAGTTGAAAAACTTATTGGGGTGTTTGCATTCAGTGGTCAATTGTACGGAATATGTACTGTACTATCTACTAATAAAATTATCAATCAATCAATAAAAAAAAGCACTTTATATGTAGAAAGTTTTTGTTAAGAAACCATTCTGAGCCTTATCTTATTTATTGTTTATTTTTTATATGTTGACTAAATTAACCTTGGCAATGGACCCTGTGTGTATATGTATGTTAAGCCATTGTTTACAAATTTGGTAAATAAATAACCAAAAAATATGTATTTTATTGTTTTCTTACTGTACCGAAAATGAACCGAACCGTGACCTGTAAACCGAGGTACGTACCGAATCTAAATTTTTGTGTACCGCTACACCCCTATCGTCTATGAACAGTCGGAGTATAGTTACAGATTGAACTATTTGCTATTACAATAGTTGGCTGTTTTAAGATGAAAAACATTAATTGGGCTACAGCATAAGAAACAATAAGCCCTGTTTACACTGCACACCAAATCTGATTTTTTGTCCCCAAGTGACACAGACCGGATATGTTTTGCCAGTCCAAAAGTGTTTCAAACGGATGTTTTTGCATCAGATCAAGAGGTAGTCTGAATCCAATTAGAATCTGATCTTTACAAATGTGACTCCAGTCGCAACGGAAATGCGACCAGATTGCGACATTTACGTCATGGTTTTCCGTCATCTGCCTACTTCCTTTACACAACAGCCACGGCACAAACCCACTAACAGGCTGGTCTGTCGTGGATGTTTTCTCGTGGAGTAGAAAGTTCCTCATTTGTTGAAATGAGCCGCTTTGTCGAAAAAAAGCCACCAGGGCTGTCTATCAATTTACGCTGTTGCCAAATAAAAATATTATACCTTAAGTTTTGAAATGCAGATTTAAATATAAAATGAAATACATAATAAAATAAATACATACTTGTAGCACAAGTGACAAGTCAATTCTTGATCTACAAGAGGTAGCTAATTTCGATATATCAACTTATGGTCAATTTCCTTTATTTTCACTTAATCGAAAAGAGCATGCAAGTGACATTGGGACCACATTGGGACCTGTGTACGTTTATATACTGGAGTCTGAAAAAAAAAAAAATTTACTTGCAGTGTAAACAGTCGGCTAGAAAAAAATCAGATTTCCAAAAAAATCAGATTTGGGCCACGTTTGCCTGCAGTGTAAACATAGTCAAATTCTACTACACAATACAAAACTGGCATATAAAACAGGAGTTCAGAACATCCAGAAAATTGGGTCTCTAAGGAAAATAAAGTAAGGTTATCCTGGCTAGCACTAACTTGATGTGAGGATTGTCTTTCAACCAATCATAACACAGCATCCATGCTGCTAGCTAACAACGTTCAATTAGAAAATACAAACATTGGAGTAAAGAACAGGACCGTACTGATCCGTGGTAGCCGGGCCCGTGAGTGATTTAGGAAAGTTGATTTATTAGTCAAAGTTAAGAAATCAATCTTGTTTAACAGCCTTTTCCCAATCTTGTTCTTTGCAGAACTTTGACAAGCTCCTAGAAAAGGTACACTTTCATCATTGTTCGTACCTGCAAAAGCTTTGGAAATCCTCTCTTTCTTCCACTCCCAGGGCTGGTCGTACTCCTCGGGGGGTCGCTCGTCGTCCTGCGGCAGTCGGCTTTCTCGGGGGCAACGAGAGCGCTCGGGGTCAGAGTCTCCACCGTTCTCGGCGGGCTCGTACGGTGTGTCGTAGAGGGGCAGCTGCTTGGAGGCGCCGTCCTTGGGACCTCGGCTGTTGGATCGGATTTCTGAAAAGGAGTAGAAAAAAGCGGCCGTCAATGTTATTGCTCGGAAACTGCTCTTGTTTGGTTAAGTTCTGTGGGGTCACGTCTGGCAACAAACAGAAGCCCCGAAAAATCATCCGTTTTGGTTATAAAAAGAACATGTGTTGCACATGTAATCATTTCCAACAGCTGGATATGTTTTAGTCCAAGTAGCCAGGACTTCTTCGTCTTTGATCACTTACTCTAATTCCACTCGGGGGATACCCGGATGTTCTTAGAACAGCTGGGAGACATCCTGAATACATGTGGAGGAAGAATGACTCTTGTTTGACTAAACTACTCAAAATGGAAGAAGATCCTTTGAAATCATTGCCTCAGACTCATAGCTGAAACCCCGGTATTTATTCAGCATTGCCTTTTACAAATAATCCAGCGAATTCCAAAATTCCTACAACTGTAAAGTTTTCAAACAATGACACAAATCAAGCCATCAGATAACCAGATGGCATCCGGGCCATCATCTGGTGTTACATATATCCGTCCTTTTCTACCGCTTATTCTCTTTTGGGGTCACGGGGGGCGCTGGTGCCTATCTCAGCTACAATTGGGCGGAAGGCGGCATACACCCTGGACAAGTCGCCACAACAACAATTGCTTTTAACACTAAAGAACACCGCTGCTCCTGGTTTGCAAAATTCATTTGACATAGACATCTTCCCGTGTCTGTTAGAGCTCCAGAACTATCTCACCCCAATTATCTTGTTTATTAAACAGCAACACAGGAAAAAATGTAGACAAATGTTGACTTTCATTCAAAATAAGTTGGGTTTTAGGCAGAGCTTCTCCTCTGAAGGACTTACCAAACTCTATACTGTAAAAGTGAGTAGATCTCAATGATCTGTGTCTAGATCAGGGATATTCAATTAAATTGTTTTTTTCTTTCTCTCTTTTTTCCTCTTCTTTGAGCCAATTCTGTCAGGCCACATCCCCAGAAGTGCAACCGAGATCACCGTGGGTACACCGCTCTCATGTGCGTGCTTTTAGAGCAGACTTGCAGAGTTTTAACTAACTTGTTAAACGATTTATCAAAATACAAAACAAAGCTTTTTCTTTAATCTAATTATTTGATTCAATCAATGAATCATTGCAGCCCTACTCCTCATACTGTGCAGGGTAACTGCAGAGGCTGGAACCTATGCCAGATGGCTTCGACTACAGCCTGCATTATTCTCCTGCAACCAATTTAAAATGCCATGATCTTGCCTTAACATTTTTTTTCCTATGTTGATATCCATGTTACATCTCACCTCAATGCCACCTGACCGAAACTAGCATGCACTCTTATCCTTTCATCCCCCGTGAAGAGATACTCCTAATGAATGTGCCCTTGAGAAACTGCCCTCTCCGCCTCCTCATTGCCTCTCTCTGCTCATTTGAAGCTGTTAGCGGCCTATCCTATTCTTCATGAACCCGTTAGCGGCCAACATGGATGTGAAGAGAATGAAAATTTATGCCACACCGCTGCATAATTGCCTTCCAGCCCAGGGGAGCTCTTGCAGAAAAATGAGCAATGCATTTGAGGAGCCTAATGGCGCTAGCTAGCAGTATGTGCCGTGGTGGCGGCGGAGTGAGGTGAAGCTGCCGGGTTGCATGTATCCACGTAATCCCACATTAGGCACGCTCACACTCTTTGATCTGGCTGCTAATATCCTTGGTATTACGAGATCCCCGGCAAAGCCGAGGTCCAAGCTCCCCCGCTGAGGAGCAATAGCTGTGGAAGAGCGTCAAAGAAGCAAAAGGGATGATACGAGTGGAGGAAGCTTTTAATTGGAGGCACACTTGTAAAACAAAGGATAACTACCTAAAAAGTAGAGAGAACCAGACATTGGCCACGTGTACATGGACAACATTGATTTAATCTGATCATCATTCGGATTAGAATGTCACCGTGTACATGGACACTGAAAAAAAAGATCTGATTATGACGTGCATTTTCATGCATCACGCATTAAATCGGAATATTTTACTTTGACATGCGCAGAATCTAACAAACAGAAAGGTGTGTTGTTATTTATGCTATGGTGTCATCTTTTGGACGAGTTCTCTCACTGCAGGTGCTGAAGAAGCAGTAGACCTCTTCAGTTGTCAAACATGGCCGTGTGCATTTCTGCCTGTCCAACGTTATCATGGTATGAATGTATCTTTTGTTCTTCCCTTCACTACTTTTGTCTTATCTCTCTTTTTGAAATGTAGCCGTTATGTGCTTTTTGTGTTGTGATTATGTAGGTCAGGGGTGGGCATTACGTCGATCGCGATCGACTGGTCGATCTCGGAGGGTGTGTCAGTCGATCTCAAGCCAGGCATTAAAAAATATACATAAAAATGATCAATCATACCAATACTTCACTTTCGTCAGTTGTTTGACATTCTCGGCACCCGAGGATCTTGTGAGATGACGCTGGCTGCTGCGCGCTCATATTTAAGAAAAAAATCACTAACAGGGCGGACGCAGAGAAACACATTTTATTTCTAGAGACTCCGTACCTACTGTCAAAACTCTAAAGACCGACTGCACAGTTCCTGTCTTCACCATAAAAGACCTGCTTCATCCTGCCTGTGCTAACAAAATAAGAGTCTCAGAAAGCTAGCGTGCACAAGCTAGCAAGCTACGGAGTTTGATGCCAATGTATTTTTCCCCCGCCCTCAGCGACCGCTTTCTCACTTGCTTGCCCACCCGCACACTCACTGACGTCACTCACCTGCTGCCAGACATTAAAGGGCCACACACATATGCTACTCTCATAACAAAGTGTTTAAAAACGATGCAAGTTGGACAAATGAGATGCCAAATCCAACCACTTTCATGTGGTATTGGACAGAAAGGAGGACTTTTTTTTTCCTCCATTTGAAAATGCGGACGTTATCAGCACCACTGTCTAATTCCAATCAATGCAAGTCATCAGAATCAAATACACCAACTTATATTCTTGTCTTCATGAAAGAAAGGAATCTATGTGTGTTAAACATGCTTGTATTATCATTAAACACCATTAACTTGTTAACAAAAATGTCTCTTTCATAAATCAATAAATATAAATTATAAATAGGAATGAGGTAGATCTCCTCGACTTGGTCAATTGAAAAGTAGCTCACCTGCAGAAAAAGTGTAAGCGCCCCTGATGTAGGTGTTGCAGCGCGTCTTCATGTTTTAACATTCTGTGTATGTGTTTGAAGCTAGCAGTTAGCACTTGGGGTAGCTGTAATGTTGTGATTAAAACAGCTCGTTAAGATGACAACAGGATCCCTTCTTTTATTGTTACATTGACACATGACACTCCAGAACATACTTTGGTTTTTGCTAGTCTCGTTTTAAAGCAACAAACTCAACAGTAAATAATGCTACCTGTGTAGAAGTTGAATGAGGGGATACCGCAGCAAAACAATTGCTTCATTTCATAATTAATACATTTAGGCCCCAGTCCACCACCAAAGTATGGCTGACATCAAAGACATGCACAGTAAGGATAATTTTAACCCGACTTCCGAAAGATGTGTTTTCATGCGCGACAATCCGAATGACTTTCGGCATTCGATCGGGATGAAATTTTGATCCGAACATGTGTGATCAGGTCAAAATATTCCAAATGGCATGTTAGCCTTTTAATCTGATTAAATGTATCCATGTGCACATAGCTATTGTTATGATTTTATTCGTCTTGCCTGTGTGTAGTCAGGCATTTGAGAAGTAAACATTAAACAATTTTTTAAGTTGTCATTTTTAAACCTTAACCACCCTTAAACATACTTATTACCCCAAATTCTACTGCTGATAATTAATCTTAGACGACAAATAACTGGGTATGAAAAACAATGGAAATATTTAATCGCGATTAATCAAATGCTTTCATAATTAACTTATAATTATTTATGATTGATCGTAAATAGACATGTTATCTTTACCAAGTCTACCTTAGTCAAATGTATACCGAACATTAGGATGGACATTTTGTTTTATCCATTCATCCGTTTTAAAATAGAATGATCGGAAAACCATGATTGATGAATGCACCTTGTTAATGGCTCGCTAGCTAGCTTAAATGCTAACACAAATCAAATAAGTGTCAAATATTATTGCACGGAGAGTCTGTCTCGAAGCGTTTTCTACTGGGATATAACCATTTAACTGCAATAAAAGGCTAGTATTACCTTTTTAAATGAAAATAATATTAAGAGTTTGATTGATAAACAAACTTTGTCGAACAAACTTTCGATAAACCTTTTTGGTAAGCAAACTTCAATTAAAGTTTAATAAACTCACTACAACATAATGTAATCTAATATTACTAAAATACTAAAATATTAGTATTACTAAAATATTACTAAAATATTAAATTGTGCACATTGAATTTACAAGTTTGGCTTTCTTACACCAATGGGATTGTTCTAATCTTGGAGACGGAGGTGTTTTTAAAGTGCTTTCAGGGACCGCTGATAGAATAGGACACCACAACACCTGACAGAAATAATAAAACAAAATTGTGTTTGGCACATACTTTTCTTTTAAATAAATCTTGCCATGCTACCAAACCAATATTTTAAACATTAAAAGTGTAGCCGTTAAAACAGATTAAGTACTAAAACAAACACTATCAGTTAAGCATTAGGAACACAAAACATGGAAAAATGTTTTGGGTTTTCTTACATTGTGTCTGTCTATTTTAGTTATTTAAAAAAAAAAAAATTGGTCAAAATATTTTAGTGTGTTTTCAGTACTTTGTGAGCACATTCAACAATACTGCGATAATGATAACTGTGATGATTTTAGCCAATATAACCGTTCATATTGTTTATACATGTTCATATTGTTACACCTGTAGCTGGGTAAAACAAAGTAACGTATTTTCCGGATCATAGGGCGCATCGGATTATAAAGCGCACTGCCAATGAGTGGTCTATTTTTTTTATTTTTTTTTAATATATAAGGCCCCCGGATTATAGGGCGCATTAAAGGAGTCATATTATTATTATTTTTTTCCTGAATTGAAAACCCTTCCTTGTGGTCTACATGACATGTAATGGTGGTTCTTTGGTCAAAATGTTGCATGGATTATATTTTACAGATCATCTTCAAGTCGCTTTCTGACAGTCCCTTCAGGATGTGCCGTTTTGTGGGTGGTCTTATTTACATGGCTCACCTTCGGCAGCGTCTTCTCCTGGTCATCTATGTTGTAGCGGTGTAGCGTGCAAGGATGGGAGTGGTAGAAGTGTCGAAAGATGGAGCTAACTGTTTTATTGACATTCAGACTTTACTTAAATCAACAACGGAGCAGCATCCACTCATCCGGACACAACCAAAAAAAAAAGTGTGTCCTGTGAAAAACCATCCGACCGGAACGCTAATAAGACACTAGTGATTTAGGGATATATAAGTAAACATTGATTGATTGATTGATTGATTGATTAAGTTCCTTAGGTGAATAATGTAAACTCAGTACACCAATATGTTTTAGTGCCTTCATGGTGAGTTTACTGACAGATATAAGTAAGATCTTGACACTACTTTATATTAGAAGTGGCAACAGCGGAGGATGAATGTCCCATAACAAGAAGATAGAGGAACAAGAAGTAGCTTATCGACTACAGCGTCGGACTGCAAAAGCGGACTCACACAATTTTTCAGGACTTTTACAGATCTCCAATGCAGATCAGCAGGTACCAAAAGGTAAGAAAAGTTGCATAATATTGTGAAAGAAAACGCCATATAATATGTCTTACCTTATACACACACACACCATAATAATACTTGTATGTTTAATGCGCCGACAATTATTCAAGCGGTGCGGCTTCATAGCTTACCAAAGTCTTAGTAACATATCTTGAGGTATTTTTGAGCGCCGTGTGTAATGTTCTACATTTTCAATGGAACATTTAAAAAGTTGGTGTTGTTTACTTGAGACATATTTCAATAATAGTGCTGTATACACTTATCTCTTATGCTTGACTGCCATCAACTGGTCACACTTATCATTACACCATGTACCAAATAAAATAGCTTTGAGGTGAGTAAGCTCAACCAAACTTATTCCGTACATTAAGCGGAAGGTTCACTGTCAAGTTTTGAGTGAAAAAAAAGGATTTTAAGTGCGCTTTATAGTCCGGGAAATATGATTGATTGATTAATTGAAACTTGTATTAGTAGACTGCACAGTACAGTACATTTTCCGTACAATTGACCACTAAATGGTAACACCCGAATAAGTTTTTCAACTTCTTTAAGTCGGGGTCCATGTTAATCAATTCATGGAACAACATTTTATAATGCAATGATTGATTCAACATGCAAAACAATAAACACTATTAACTAATAACAATGAGAATGCGTAGTACCACAGGAATTTGTTAATACTTAGCTTTTAAATGTCTATGAATCCGTTTTTAATGCCACTCTATTCCCTTCTATCTTTTCTCTGTTAGCTCTTGTTGAGACATGTTAGGTGAGCTGGTTGCGGACATAGCCGTCTAAGAAAATGACAGTGATTGGCCTGACATTGAATGTCTTTCAAGTTGCAACACAGCCTGTGTGACCTATGGCCTCTGTTCAAGGTCAGAGTTCAGGCGCCGCCCCTCCTCCCCCCTCCACACGCCCCAGGATGCCACGCTTCCTGTTCTTCCACTTCCTCGCTTAACCTCCACCTTTAAAAGGGTTAATAGCGGGGAGAGGCGGCGGGACACGTGGGAGCGCTACGGCTAAATTCTGATTAGTCAGTTGGAAAGTTCTCAAGTTTTGCAAGTGCTGTAAAAACTTAAAACCTCCAGAAAGAGTGCTTCATTAAACCTTCAACAGCCGCGCAGCATTGACCACAACCATCTGTTAAATGCCACTGAGAGGATGTTGGGGGAGGGGGGTGGGGGTGTAGCACAGCAAACTGCATTCAACCTTTAAACCATTTACGCCAGTGATAAAACTCAGTCACGAATATGTGACCGTAAACTCAGAGCCAGCTAAATGCAAAGTGAACGAAAACGCTCAGTAATTGGAAAGCACCACTCTTTATTATCCTCCTGTCCCATTGTATTCTCTCATTTCTGTATGCATTGATTTTTCCATTCAAATAATTCTATTTTTATTGCCTTTTGTAAAGAGGCTTTCAGTTTTTTTTCCGAAGTGTTTCTAAATAAAATGTTATCATTATTATTGTATTAACAATGTTAAAAGTCCCATCATTGTGAGGAGCTGTGAGTGTGTGGTGGTGTGCACTTTATAACTTTTCACTAGTCCTTCTGCGAACCAGCGTCATTTGCAGTGAATAATTGTGTTTTGTAGCGGTGCCTCCATGAGGGTGTGGCACACTTACTGGCTGTATTGACACTGCACTGATACAGTGTTGGTGTTTCATTATGGCACGAGTTGCTGGATTAAAAAAGTCACTAAATTTGACCTCAAAATAAATTGCAAATATAATTTGATATGTATGATTGGTGTTGTCCTGATACCGATTTTCTGGTACCGGTACCAAAATTATTTCGATACTGTTCGGTACTTTTGTAATTAAAGGGCACCACAAAAAATTGCGTTATTGGCTTTATTTTTAACAAAAAATCTTATGGTACATTAAACAAATGTTTCTTATTGCAAGTTTGTCCTTAAACAAAATAGGGAACATACAAGACAACTGGTCTTTTAGTGGTGAATAAGCAAACACAGACTCCTAATTAGTCTGCTGACATATGCAGTAACAACCATCCATCCTTCCATTTTCTACCGCTTGTCCCTTTTGGTTTCGCGGGGGGTGCTGGAGCCTATCTCAGCTGCATTCGGACATAAGGCGGGGTACACCCTGGACAAGTCGGCACCTCATCACAGGTCCAACACAAATAGACAGACAACAGACATTAGACCGGCTCTTTCTCAGCCTCCTCAAACCACAGGTGCAACATGCCCAGGACAGCCTGCAGTTTGCGTACCAGGCAGGCCTTGGTGTGGAGGATGCTATCCTTTACCTGCTGCATCGAGCCCACTCACACCTGGATAAGGGAAATGGCACTGTGAGGATCCTGTTCCTGGACTTCTCGAGTGCCTTTAATACCATCCAGCCCCGCCTCCTTCAGGACAAGCTCTACAAAATGCGAGTGGACCCCTGCCTGGTTGCCTGGATTTCGAACTACCTCACCGACAGGCCACAGTACGTCAGACTGAAGGACATCACGTCTGACACTGTGATCAGCAGCACCGGAGCACCGCAGGGAACGGTGCTGGCCCCTCTTCTCTTCACCCTGTACACCGCTGACTTCTGCTACAACTCAGAGCTGTGTCACATCCAGAAGTACGCGGATGACACAGCCATCGCCGGGTGCATCAGTGACGGCAGAGAGGAGGAGTTTCGGAATCTGGTGAGGGACTTTGTTGTCTGGTGCCACACGAACCCCTTGCAGCTCAATCCATCAAAGACCAAGGAGCTTGTCATTGACTTTGGGAGGTCGAGTCCACGGTCATAACCTATTGTGATCGAGGGAGTTGAGGTACAGACCGTGGACTCATTCAAGTACCTCAGGGTTTGGGTGGACAATAAGCTAGACTGGACTGTTAACACGGACCACCAGTACAAGAAAGGACAGAGCAGGCTGTACTTCCTCAGGAGACTGCACTCCTTCAACATTTGTAGAAAACTCCTGTGGATGTACTACCAGTCTGTGGTTGCCAGTGTTCTGTTCTACATGGTAGTGTGCTGGGGGGGCAGTACATCTAAGAAGGACAGCTCCAGACTTGAGAAACTGATCAGGCGGGCCGGTTCTACAATCGGAATGAAACTGGACTCACTGGTGACTGAGGCAGAGAAGAGGACTGTTGACAAACTAGTAAGCATCCTGGATGATGCCAGTCACCCTCTGCATAGCGTTATCAGTAGCCAGAGGAGCCTGTTCAGTTCTAGACTGCTTCATCCCAAGTGCAGGACTAATAGACTCAAAAACTCCTTTGTCCCACACGCCATTAGACTGTACAACTCCTCTCTGGGGCGGGGGGCACTAGGATGACAGGGGATGCAAAACAATAACAGTGCAATACGTTTTCATAACATGGTCACTACTGCCTACTTTGTCTTGTTATAGTCTTATTTTACTGTTACATTTTTATTCCGATTGTTGCTTTTTAGTTTTTATTCTTGCTGTAATATTTCTCTATTTTGTTTCCATTTAAACCCCCATTATTTACTTTTTACTTTTATTTAAATTGATTTCAACTCTGCACACTGCTGCTGGAATTTAAATTTTCCTGAAGGAACTCTCCTGAAGGAATCAATAAAGTACTATCTATCTATCTATCTATCTATCTATCTATCTATCTAACATTCACATTCACACACTAGGGCCAATTTAGTGTTGCCAATCAATTTATCCCCAGGTGCGTGGGACAGGGGTTAGTGCATGTGCCTCACAATACGAAAGTCCTGAATAGTCCTGAGTTCAATCCCGGGCTTGGGATCTTTCTGTGTGGAGTTTGCATGTTCTTCCCATGACTGCGTTGGTTTCCTCCGGGTACTCTGGATTTTTTCCACTTCCAAAGACATGCAGTAACATAGTGTCATTTTCCATTCTATTATTTTGTCAAAATTATTAAGGACAAGTGGTAGAAAATGAAATATTCATCTACTTAATCATTTACTGGGGTGGTTGCAGAACTGGTACTTTTCAGAGGCGGTATAGTACCGAACATTATTCATTAGTATCATTAGAGCGTTTTCCGTTCGGGCTCCAGTACTCTGGAATGCCCTCCCGGTAACAGTTCGCGATGCCACCTCAGTAGAAGCATTTAAGTCGCACCTTAAAACTCATTTGTATACTCTAGCCTTTAAATAGACTCCCTTTTTAGACCAGTTGATCTGCCGTTTCTTTTCTTTTTCTTCTATGTCCCACTCTCCCTTGTGGAGGGGGTCCGGTCCGATCCGGTGGCCATGTACTGCTTGCCTGTGTATCGGCTGGGGACATCTCTGTGCTGCTGATCCGCCTCCGCTTGGGATGGTTTCCTGCTGGCTCCGCTGTGAACGGGACTCTCGCTGCTGTGTTGGATCCGCTTTGGACTGGACTCTCGCGACTGTGTTGGATCCATTGTGGATTGAACTTTCACAGTATCATGTTAGACCCGCTCTACATCCATTGCTTTCCTCCTCTCCAAGGTTCTCATAGTCATCATTGTCACCGACGTCCCACTGGGTGTGAGTTTTCCTTGCCCTTATGTGGGCCTACCGAGGATGTCGTGGTGGTCTGTGCAGCCCTTTGAGACACCAGTGATTTAGGGCTATATAAGTAAACATTGATTGATTGATTGATAGTAACGCGGTACTATACTAATACCACTATACTGTACAACCCTCAATCCCTATCAAAATGCTTGGCCTCCAATTCCAATTAAATTTTTTGCCTGACATTTAATACAATTCAGAGCCCCTAGCTGTAACTTCGACAACAGATAATAGAAGTGAAACTATTTTCTACTAAGTAACTGAGGTAAACAACAACACATTTTTGTAAATTTATCATTTAGACTTTTCTAGTATTGTTGTGAATCTCATTATGTATACAATTTGGTGGTATTGAAATTGAATGCTACATCTGAGATAGGCGCCAGCGCCCCCCGCGACCCCAAAAAAGGGAATAAGCGGTAGAAAATGGATGGATGGATGGATGGATGAATGCTACATACATTTGTTCAACAAAATAAAGGGTCTCGTTCCCAATAATTAAATAAAATCAAAACCTACCATTGGAATGATTTGGGATTCATCCTCAAAGCCTTTCTTTATACTGACACTTTCAAACAATAACAAAAAAAAATGGAAAAAAAAAATTTATTTTTTCAACCAAACTTTGGCTTTAAAGTAATCATTTTAGTATTGTTTATATAATGATACTATACTAAGTATTAATATCATCGACATCTGGATCGATCACCTCTATTTTAAGTTGAAGCTTCAGCACTTACCTTTTTGTGTTTCTCAGTGTGTGTGTGTGTGTTCTTGTATTTCTACCGTTAGGGGGATATCAACAAAATAAAATCGAAATCATGGTCCCAATACAAAAAAGCATTGCATCTAACGGAGAATGTCTCATTTGCACCCCTGGTGGTGAAATCCATCAAAATTAGGGTGGTCCCAAAAAGGAAGGATTGTTGATTCGCTTTAAAAAGTGCTTCCCCCTCTGGTCAACATATGAAATAACAAGTGTGGATTATGATTATTTTATATTTGTATTAATTTATTTATGGAATTTTCTGTAAAACAATGCATTGCCTTGTGTACGAATTGTGCACTGTGAACCAACTCTCCTCGCCTCTAGTACAAGACTACACGGTCATGCTGAAAAAGGATTAATGCCACCAGTGATACCGGTATGAAAATACACCAAGGCGAGTGGTAATGTCCTCCCGAGCTAGCAAAATTAACTGATAAGACATGCAATTGCAACCAGGCACTTAATTTGCCCCCACACATTAATATCTACGGTATGCCTGAAGTGTTTCTACTAAAACGCCCACTGAATGCTGTAAAAAATGACATAATTAAGATGTGAACACAGTGTGGAGTGAGAAGTAGCTGCAGGGGCAGACAGCAAGCTTCCACGTGCTGCCACTGTCCACATCAGTGCGGCGTGGGCGTACTGGGAGGAGTTATATTATGTGGGGCGGGGGGGCGCCCACACGTTATGTGTCAGTCAGGCATCTGGCCGACAAGGGAAGGTGTTTGCTCCTTGACCCGTGGCGGCCTTGCTGTTGACCGTCCCTCCGGAGCCACGAGGAGGCTTCGCGCCCAGAATACTAAACAAAACATGCTTTTCAAATGTTGCTGTCATGTGTCACAGCATATGAGGGATTAAAAAAAAACAAGATTCAATTATCATTGTATATTTAGACACGAAATAGCGTAAGCTTTAAATGAATAATTGCCCTTCCCTCGTGACACCAGCATGTCTCTTTCATTGTCTATTTGCTGCTGTGACTCCATTAGCCACCCACAGACAGAACAAAAGGAAGCACAGCGTTTGTTCGCCATGTCTCTTTTCTTACACTGTGCTACTTTGCCAAGTTGTCTTACTGTCACACATTGTTTGTGTGTCCTAATTCTGGATAAAACCACAGAGGAAACTGTGAACATTT
This sequence comes from Nerophis ophidion, assembly GCF_033978795.1. NCBI lineage: Eukaryota > Metazoa > Chordata > Actinopteri > Syngnathiformes > Syngnathidae > Nerophis > Nerophis ophidion. The sequence continues at coordinate 14,096,178 of NC_084612.1, read as the reverse complement.
CATATAACCTCATAACAACCAGTGTTTGTGTTTTGCATAACACAGCTATTTTATTTTTAAAAATGTGCAACTCAAAACAAATTAGCGTATTTCCTGGACCATAGGGTGCACCGGATTAAAAAGCGCACTGCCGATGAGCGGGTCTGTTCAGGTCTTTTTTCAATACAAAAGGTGCACCGCATTATAAGGCGCAATAAAGGGGTCATTATATGATTTTTTTCGAGATTGAAAACACTTCCTTGTGGTCTACATAACATGGAATGGTGGTTCTTTGGTCAAAATGTTGCATAGATTACGTTTTACAGACCATCTTCAAGTCGCTTTCTGACAGTCCCTTCAGGATGCGCCGTTTTATGGGCGTTTTTATTCACGTGACTCCACTTCGACCGCATCTTCTCCCCGTCATCTTTATTGTAGCGGTGTAGCGTGCAAGGAGAGTGGAAGAAGTGTCAAAAGATGGAGCTAACTGTTTTAATGACATTCAGACTTCACTTAAATCAATAACGGAGCAGCTTTTCCTCATCCGTGGCTCACTAAGTGCAATAACAATGCCGGAAATGTGTCCCGTGAAAAAAGGTCCGACCAGAACTCTCTAATAACTGAAGTTGCTATTTACTCGTGAAGCAAACTTTGATTGATTGATTGAAACTTTTATAAGTAGATTGCACAGTTCAGTACATATTCCGTACAATTGACCACTAAATGGTAACACCCGAAAAAGTTTTTCAACTTGTTTAAGTCGGGGTCCAATTCATGGTAACTATGTGTCACACTGGCTAGATTAAATGCTAATACAAATTAAGGAGACATTAAAGTAACAGTCGAGTGGAAAGACAAGTTCAATCAATCAATCAAATACTTTGTTATATAGCCCTTAATCCCAAACGTCTCAAAGGGCTGCACAAACCACAACAACAGTGGCTTTAATACTGAATATATTATCATATACTTTATATTTGATGTATGACACAAAAGACTTACAAAGTTTGTGAGTAAATAGATACCATCAAAATACTATTAATGTAATGGAGATTTTGGAGTCATTTCGAGAGTTAATAAGGAAGCCACATGAGTACACACAACAATGCTAATCAAGCAGATTTTGTGAGAGCCAACAATTACTTTGGGAACAATTATCATCAAGAATTTTATATTTTTGAGTCCGAACACAAAGAGGATGTGAAGGTACGTGAATAATTTTTATATAGCGCTTTTTTCTAGTGGCTCAAAGTGCTTTACATCGTGAAACCCATTATCTAAGTTACATTCAAACCAGTGTGGGTAGCACTGGGAAGAGGTGGGTGAAGTATTTTGCCCAAGGACACAACGGCAGTGACTAGAATGGTCGAGGTGGGTATCGAACCTGGAAACATTAAGTTCCTGGCACGGCTAATGTACTAATCGAACCACCCAATGAGCAATAGGTCTTAGAAACTGAGTGCTAAACGGATTCAAACACTATTGCATCAGCAGCATTGCTAGGTGATAAACATACAAATTAACCATAATAAACCATGACCAAACAAACACTTAATGTAATATTTCCACTCCCGCTGGGATCACAATCCTCACAAAGGGTTTAAAAAAAGTTGCCGCAACTAGGGTCTTTTTAGTCATCTCGGGGATGTGAAAGTCGACCAGCCTCTCGGTCCACAGCCACGTTTGTCTACTACCAGCTGTCCAGGGTGTACCTCGCCTTCCGGCCGATTGTAGCTGAGATAGGCACAAGCGCCCCCCGCGACCCCAAAGGAAATAAGTGGTAGAAAATGGATGGATGGCACTTATGATGTGACTCTCGTGTTTCATGTTTTATTTCCAGAGGTTTCAGTTTCAGTTTATTTCGAACATTCATACGACACAATGTAATGCATCACGCATTTCCAGTTGTCTCATTACAGCACGTCCGAAAAGGAGTAGGAAGAGGCAGAGCATATTTAATCCTACCAATTTCATACCAAAGCAATCTAATCCAATTTCCCTGTTTTCTGTAACAAAACAGTGAACAAATAAAGATTAAATAATATACCATAGTAAGCAAACAAATATTAAATACATAAATAATATTTGTGCTTTCAAAAGACGTCACCTCAGTGGACGGCGAAGGCTTTCCTGCGTACTGTCTTGACACGAGTGTCATAAGTAAACAAGAACGACGAGTCACATGGTGCAGGCAGAACTGAGTGGGTGGGTATCCCCAAGATGGGCACAGGAAAGAAGAGATCCTACAGAATTGCATCCTATCAATCTCATCAACAACACACTGACATGAACACAGATTCATTCCCCGACTATAAGGGCGGAGAACAAGTCCACGGAGACAACGGGCACAAAGCACGAGAAACAAGAGGGAGGCCGCTGATGACGGAAGTGAGCTAGACAAAAGTGACAGGGAAGAAGAAGAAGAAGAAGAAAGGGAGGCCTTGGGGATAGAAGACAATGGATAAAGCGACACAAAAGAACGTGATGCAAGATCTCAATGGGCAGCAATAAACAAAAGGAAACAGAGTGTGACAGTGAGTCAAAAGGTAATGAGGTGAGGTACATTCATACAGAATGAAGCCTTGGTGCACATAAGGGAACTACTTGGTAGACATGGGGGGCTCAGTGTTATGTAACATGTTATTAGTTATGCTGCTTTATAAAGATGCATGGCAATAAAAAAATCTATTTGAATATGCGTTTGCTGAAAAAAAATGGTTTTCTTTACGTAAAGACTAAAAAGTTTTATTGAGAGTTCACACTCAGCTAACAAAACATTTTATCAGCCATATTCTAAAGGTGCTATGTCATAATATTGTACTTTAACTATTTTAAATACTGTGTGTATGCTGAAGTGGTGTATTGGGAAAAAAAAAAAGATAATTAAAATATATACACACAAATATATATATATATATATATATATATATATATATATATACATATATATATATATTAGGGGTACGTGTATTTGT